>NW_024464673.1:83226-114718 GCF_000004515.6 Glycine max | reverse complement strand
AAAATAATAAATCATTTAATAAAATAATATGGTAATGTTTGGTGTATGATAAAAAAAGATTAGTCACTTTCTATTTACACGCCATTTTCCACTGTACACCTCCATTCTCCCTTTTTATGTCTTAATTATAAATATATTTAAAAGAAGAATAAATATTTATTTTTGTTTATGAATGTATAAAATATTGACAAATTTATTTTCAAAAGATGAAACATCAAATTTTAGTCTCCAAAAATAAAATAAATATATGATAAATATATTTTTCCATTAACATCTGTTCGTTATTATTAGTGAAAGAGTTTATGTAGTACATTCCGAAATGAATCTATCATTATTTTACACATTTAAAAATAAAAATGATTATTTATCCAAAATATAATTAATATTCATCTTTTTTCTTTTTTAGTCCTAACAAGCATAATATTATAATATACACTTAAAGAGAATAAGAAAACAAATATAAGTTAAAACAAACGTAATATTGATTAATAAGTATAATAAACTTAATTAAACAAATATTTTGTTCATTAATGAATATTATGTTTATTCTAATTTATGTTATTTCCTAATTTTTCAAATATTTACTATGATATTATATTTACAACAATTAAAAAAATATATGAATATTAAATTATATTTTGAATAAATAATCATATTTATTCATGAATGTGTCATGTAGATCTTTTATGAACTAAAATTTGAAATTTTATCTCTTGAAAAAAAAAATTACATGTACCCATTCAATAACAAAAATAATTATTTAACTGTTTTAAAAATTATTTAACTGCTTTAACAAAAATAAAAGACCTATAAAGAGCACAGAAGCAACAAGGTTGTCGGAGCTTGTGCTGAATCGTCGCCAGGTAAAGAGAGGCCGAACCAGTGACATTTTCATCTTGAATCTATGCATATGAAAAAACATCAGGCACTTCTCAAATGGATTACATTGGTATACAATATGAATCTATGCATATGAATAGAAAACAAAAACAAGTACCCAATGAATGCAACAGTTAAATCGTCCCAAACTCACCATAATTTTAAAATATGTTATTTCTTATTTTTTTAAATATTTACTATAATATTATATTTGCAACAATTAAAAAAAGAAGAAAAATATGAATATTAAATTATATTTTAAATAAATAGTCATATTAATGTGTCATATAGATTTTTTATGAACTAAAATTTGAAATTTTATTTCTTGAAAAAGAAATTACATGTGCTCTATCCATTCAATAACAAAAATAATTATTTGACTGTTTTAAAAATTATTAATTTGTTATATCCTTTGAATATTATTATTGGTACATTTAGTTAATTTAAATACTACATTTGATAATTCCATTATATGTATAGGTGATTATACCAAAAAGATAAAATTTAATTCTAATTATATTATCTATTTCTATTTCTATAAAATTATAAATAATGGATATAACTATAAAAAAAAAAAGTAAAATTTACCACAACTCCATACATTCACACGGGTGCCGTACTAATGTACCCTTACAAGAAAAGGTAACAATAAATTGAGGTAAGTGGCAACGTGTTTCATACTTAAAGTTGGGTAGGTGGCATCATTCAATTCGAAGAACCAAATGTTTGTTGTTTATCTATGACTTATATCGGTCATTTTTAATTTCTTTAAAATGGTAAGAAATTTCACTCCTACAATAATGAGTGTTGTTGGATTATAAGTATGAGAAATTTTTTTACATCAAATCGAATGAAAATAAAATACCTATAAATTAAAATCCTAATATTTTTGGATGAAATATAATATTAAACTCACTTCGTGACCTATTCATCAAATGTTTTTGGTGTTTAATTCCTCAATTAGATATCAGGTCTAACAAAGTGCATCATCCAATTTAAAATACTTATATCATAATTTAAGCCACAATTTATAAGCTCCTTAACAATTTTTTTTACAGAACTCATTGTCCAATATATAGAATAAGTACTTATGCATACTTCATTATACAAGTAAAAAAAAATTATATTCTAACTATTTTTGTAGATTATTTTTCATCGTCAATAAAATGATACTAATAATTAATTAAATAATTTGATTTTAAATATAGAAATTAAATATGTTTCTCTAAAAACTAATTAAATTATTTTTAAATCCAATTTTTCTTATTTAATCCCTATACATTTTATAAAATTTTTATTTGTAGTTCATCTGAATATATAGATAAGTTTTATCGGAATAATATATAGATAATCACCTATATTAATGATGCAATGAAGATAAGATGACAATTGATATAACAAGGAATAAACCTTCGTTTATAAAGAGCTCGTTTAGATAAAAAAAATAAAAATCATAAACATTTTAAGGAAAAAATAAGCAAAAAAAACTTATCCATAAACAAAAATTACCATTTAACCTTTTAATTACACCATTTAAAAAATAATGTTTTAAAGAAAATAAAATGAGATAACTTTTATAAATTTACTTGTGCATAAATAAACTGTATCTTACGTACTTCATTTTATTTTTTTCTTATTTTTTATTAAAAATATTTAAGAAGAAGATTAATGTAAATATTTTTACACTGAAATAAATTATGAAAAAAATAGAATAACTCAACATGAAACTCTTCTGGCAAGTGGCAGCACTATTGCTGCTATCACACATGGATGACACGACATTGTGTCTCCTTTGGGCAACACGACAGTCTCGTTTCCTTAAGCCATCAATATCCAACAAATATATTAATTTTCATCCGTCGTTAATAAAATAATTATATTACAAATAAAGATAAATTCATCGATAAAATAATTATCGATGTGATGATTTTCACTGTATTAGATGGTAATATCAATAAGATATCATCTTTCAACGTACATATTACTAATTTTTTATTAAATAAAAATATCAATATTTTTTTAATAAATAAAAATATTAATTATTTATTTTAAATCAAAATGTTAATATATTTTTATTAAATCAAAATGTCCCTAAATTATTTTATTAGACCAAAAGTGTTAGTAAAGTAATTTTTTATTACACTAATGTAAGTTGGATTAATTTGTTAGATTTAAAATTTTATATTTTAAGAATAAAACATAATTTATATGTATTATAAATATAATATTACAATAATCACTTAAAAAATATATTATTAAATATAATTTAAAATAATATACATTGTATCTTCTCCACTAACCTAAGTTTGCTCCCACATTGGCAAAGCATTTGCAATTTACGGTTCTCAAAAGTGGGCTTCTCAAAAGTCAATCTTGTTTCCTTCAAACTTAAGTATTTGTCTTTGTTTCAACTCTAATGTAGCCATGGAGCAGTAGTTTTTATTAGTTAAGCATTATAATCAATTTTGTGGGAAACAAAAGCAAGAAATCACAAGTATCAATGAATTGCTTTGTTAAAAATCAGTTTCACGATGATATTGTTGTCGCTATAACCATCCAAACCCCATCGAGAGATATCAGCAAGAAATACTGGAACAGACAACATAGCAGAAAGAGAACAATTATCATAGCTTCAACAGCTCCTTCAAGTTCACTAAGCAAAACACTCCGTAGTCAATCGATCAAGAAACATTAACAGCAAATCCTCATATTTTAAGCCTTAAGTCTCATTTTTCCATTTTTAAAATTATAAGCGCCAATATTCAGTATCAAACATAACTTTTCTTTACAATTTCATATAAGTATAAGGTAAAACAAACAAACATAATATTAATTAATAAATATAATTATAAAAATATTATATTTATTATTATGTTTGTTTTAATTTATATTATTTTATTTTTATTTTTTTAAAATGTTTATTATAATATTATGTTTTTAATGATTAAAAAAATATATTAAATTTTATTTTGGATATAAAACACTGATAAATTCATTTATGAATGTGCAACATAGACTTTTTATCAACGATGAAAGTTAATGGATGAACAAATTTGTTATATTATTTTTATTTTTGAAAACTAAAATTAAAATTTATTTTTTTAAAATAAATTTATGAGTAATATACACATTCATGAATAAAAATAATTATTTCATTATTTGAGAAATTATTAATTTTTTATCCTTTGAATATTATTATTGATACATTTAGTTGATTTAAATACTAAATTTGATAATTCTAATTATATTATCTCCTTCTAATTCTATAAAATTATAAACAATAAATAAAATTGTATAAAGAAAAGTAAAATTTACAACCGTACACACGGGTGCCGTACTAGTTTACCCTTACAAGAAAACTATCTCATGCTTATGCTGCAAGTGGCAACGTGTATCATAGTCTGTATTTTTTTTTTACTGCAATCTAGATATTTACATCACCCCGATTAATAATGCGAAGATAAGGTAACAATAAATGAGGTAGGTGGCAATGTGTTTCATATTTGAGTTGGGTAGGTGGCACCATTCAATTCGAAGAACCAAAGGATTGTTCGTTTATTTATGACTTATATAGGTCATTTTTAATTTGTTTAAAATGGTAAGAATTTTCACTCCTACAATGGGTGTGGTTTGATTATAAGTATGAGAAATTTTTTTACATCAAATCGAATGAACATAAAAGACCTATAAATTAAAATCTTAATATTTTGGAATGAAATATAATATTAAACTCACTTCGTGACCTATTTAATAGATGTTTTTTTATATTTAATTCCCTCAATTACATATCAGGTATAACAATGTGCATTTGTGCATCCAATTTAAAATACATATATCATAATTTAAGCCACAATTTGTAAGCTCCTTAACAATTTTTTTACAGAACACATTTCCCAATATATAGAATAAGTACTTATGCATACTTCATTATGCAAGTAAATTTTCTTTTCTTTTACCTATTTTATAAGATTATTTTTGTAGATTTATTTATTGTCGTCAGTAAAATGATATTAATAATTAATTAAAATAATTTCCTTTTAAATATAAATTAATATGTTTCTCTAAAAACTAATTAAATTATTTTTAAATCCCATTTTTTTTTATTTAATCCCTATACATTTCATAAAAATGTTATTTGTAGTTCATCGGAATATATAGATAAATTTTATCGGAAAAATATCCAGATAATCACTGATTAATGATGCAATGGAGATAAGATGATAATTGATATAGTAGGGAATAAACCTTCGTTTATAAAGACCTCGCTTAGATAAAAAAAAAATCATGAAAATTTTAAGGAAAAAATAAGAAGAAAAAACTTATATATCCATAAACAAAAATTACTATTTAACCTTTTAATTATTTACGACATTTAAAGAAACCTGTTTTAAAGAAAAAAATATGAGATAACTTTTATAAATTTACTTGTGCATAAGTAAATTGTATCTTATGTAGTTCATTTGATTTTTTTTCTTATTTTTTTATTAAAAATATTTATGAAAAAGATTATTTAAACATGTCAAAATTAAATTTTGAGATTTAAATATATTTTTAATTTCTATAAGTTTTTATTTTTTATTTCTGATTCTTGTATGATATTTTGTTTATTTTAAATTTTTATAAATTTAAGTCTTTTAATTTTAATTCCTTTAATTTTTTTTTTAATTTTGGTCTCGATAATTTTATGTTTATATAGACTAAAATTAAAAAAATATATATACTTTTAAGATTAGGAAGAGGGGACTACTTTTTGTTTTTTAATTACTCCAGCGTAGCTGTTATCGCTTAACTTTGACAGACCAAACTGGGAATAGAAATTTTTTGTTGAGGCAAGTGATTTGATATGCATGAGTATGCTAGAGAAATTAAGGGCGCGTTTAACTTATTTTCATTTTTTGTTTTTATTTTTTAAAAATTGTTTTCATTTTCAAAAAATTTGAATTCTGAAAATATATTTGATTTGATTTCTTATTTTCTATTTTCATGAAATAAAATACTGAAAATTTATGATATATTAATTTTTTGTTTTTTTGTATTTTTATATTTGCTTAAAATTATATTCATTGTCACCGCAATTTTATTTTAACCTAAATAAGATTTTTGTTCTCAACTGAAAAGACTGAAAACGATTATTTATTATTTTCATTTTCTAGTTATTTCCTGTTTTCATTTTCATGTTTTCAGAAATCCAACCAAACACATTTTTATCATCGTTTTCCATTTTCAATAAAAATAAAAAAAGAAAACAACTAAATCAATCACACCCTAATATTTTGCGGATTTATTCACTGATTCAAAGCCAAGTAAATGCAGTCACCCACCTCACCAACCTTGAATTTACTTCAGTAACCGTAAGAGATTGGTATATTTTAATAGTTTTTAAATTTAGTCCAATGTAGACATACCTACAATAATTCCTTACATATCTCGAAAAAAAAAACTATATCTAACTGGTCACATTTGTTTCTCGCAGCTGAAGTGAAGGATATTTACTTCAGTCACCCACCTCGCCAACCCTAGATTTACTTCAGTCACCCACCTTAGAAGCCGCACTTTACATTCGAAACAGGAAGGATGAGTATTGTTTATATTTTGTCATTTGTTTGGTCATGCTCTCAGTATTATCTTGCTTCGTTACTCCTTGTTGGTTTTCTACGGAATGGTAGTACGCCATCCATATCCATATCCATATCCTTCAATCATCTTTAGCTTGCTTCTTCCTTAATCTGCTCTTTTCTCACTTTCAGTTTATTGGCATGGGATAGTCACAAGTAATTAAAGACAAGTCACAACTCAGTAGTCATCCAATTCCAAAAAGACAGGTTTAATTTCTTCCTTTCTTAATTAATTTATAGCTTATATTGGCTCTTTTTTTACCTTCATTTATTTAAGATTTGAAGAAATTTCACTCATAAAGATGGATATATAAAGTGCACGGTCAAATCTTTCAACTCTCATGACTAATGTTATCAAAAAATAATATATTATAATTTAAGCCACACTTTAATTTGTAGCTCTTTAACAAAACTCTGACAAAATGCATTTCATTCAAACTACAAAGCAGCAGCTTCAAAACTAGGGAAGT
This sequence comes from Glycine max, assembly GCF_000004515.6. Lineage (NCBI taxonomy): Eukaryota > Viridiplantae > Streptophyta > Magnoliopsida > Fabales > Fabaceae > Glycine > Glycine max. The sequence continues at coordinate 107,754 of NW_024464673.1, read as the reverse complement.
ATTCATAAAGGAGAATACAGAGAGGCAAATATAAAGAAGAAAAGAAATGGGAAAATAGAGTACTTGCTGAAGAACAGGAACTTTCCTCATTCTTAGTTTGTCTCACAACAAAGGTAAGATCCTTAATATCTTTATCGGTTACTTGCGCCCCGTCTTTTAATTTATCCATTGCTGAAATGAATGCTTGTAAATAAATATATTTGCATTCTGTTCCTAGCTTTTTTTTTATTATCAATTTGATACCCAAAATATATTAAAAGATTCAATTTGACACCCAAAATATATTAAAATTTTTAATTTTATCTCAATTTTTTTTTTAAAATTAATTTAATTTACAAATCATTTAAAAACAGGCCAATATAATCTTTTTCGTCCAATTAAGTTATCGTTAGAATAACAAATTCAAACAATTTTTGTATACAAATAGTGACAACTACTATATTTATTATTAGTTTTAAAAAATAAAACGATTTTCATTCTTTTTTCTTCTTCTTCTTCACTTTCGGTTCTATTAATCCTCAAAAGGGTTTCAGAAAGTGCTGTTTAGGTGGATTAGATCTTGGCTTGTGGGTGGGTTAAGGTGGTGATGATGGAGTTGGAGCAGTGACGTTGGGGGCCTGAGTGGTGGCGTAGCGGTGTAGGGGTTGTGCAGGGTGTTACTATTTGGGTGGGTTAGATATGGACTTGTGGATGCTGTTTGGGTGAGTTAAGATTGTGATGATGGAGTTGGTGTGGTAGGTGAAGGGTGGCATATGGCATTGTGGTTGTGGTGGCCAAAGTGAAGAAGAAGAAGAAACGATAATCGTTTTATTTTTAAAAATAGTAATAAATATAACGATGGTTAAAAATTATCATTCTTCATAAACAAAAGCCGCTGAAATGTGTTATCTTAACAACATCAACTCAATTGCATGAAAATAATCAAATTGGTCAGTTTTAAAATAATTTAGAATTAAATTAAACCTCTTAAAAATTTGGGAATTAAATTAAATCTTTTAACATAATTCGGTAATAATTAAACTTTCTTTTCTTTTAAGGATATTCCTAGCTTTTGTATTAGTAGTCATGTATATTTTCATTATTTAACTATATGCTTTATAATATATAGTTTATTAGACCTATAACCCTATTCCAATGTAGGATTTTCTTTTTTACACTCAGGGATAGTTTCTTTTTTTTTGAAAAATTTATCAAAATGAGTATTTTTTGAATTTATTGTGGAATTTTGTACAAGTTGTGTTTTAAAACATGACTTCTAATGAACCACAGGCTAGTGTGCACAAAAAAATGAAATGCATGGGTAATGTCACTATCAAAATTTGAATTCCAGTAAAATGGTTTCTTAAACTAATTAATTAATGGCAATTTACAGGACTTTTTATGCTAAAACTTCACCAAGCAATTAATATATTCATATTCTTATAGCACAATGGTGCGGTAGACATTGAATTTGAAGATATAGAGAAGAAAAAGAGATAAGCCTGCAAGGTTTTCCTGAATCCATTTTGATCTCTTCTTCGGGTTACTTTGGTCCATAACTTCAGTAAAGAACATCCTTGGTGTTATTCAACATAAGCCATCTAGGATTACTTTTGGTGGACTTGGGAGAACGTACGTAAGAATTGTCTTTGGGAAATTAAATTCTGAAAAGAGGGGAGTGTAAGTAAATCATGGAATATATTTTCTAAAAAGAGGGTATGATTATTATAAAAAGAAGCGAAAGGGGAGTTTATTAACAAGAAGGGAAGGGGGTAAATAGCAATTGCCTCCCAAGTTACATCTTGTTAGAGTTCATCATTTTATCGGTGTTCCTGGGAACAAATTAAAGCAAAATTCTTTGCTACGGAACAAAATATACATTCAAACTTAGTATTTTTTTTTATGTTTTTTCAAATTTAACATTCATTTATAATTTTTAACACATGGTTTCTTGATATGATTTTAGTAAATGCACTTTGATTGAGTTATTGTGCCAAATCTGATAGGAGGTGTCTCGTTAGTATTGTGTTTGACGAACCAGTCACCACAACTGTTCCCTTCTCTAAGAATATAGTTGGAAAATAAAATACTTAAGTCTGACTTATCCATTTTGAGCGTCATTGTCTTAATTGTATTGTGATCATCAACATATATGTTAGGGATCATTTGGATAAATTATTTTTATTATTTAAATAAATTATTTTGTAGCGTCCTGGTCTTTCAATTGTATTGCGATCATCAAAATATATTTAAAAATAATCTTGAATGAAAGAGTTATTGGATTGAATACACCTTGAGTCCACGTGATAAGAAGCTCTTCAAGCTCTAACAATGATGATCAACCAATGATCTTGAATGCATGATATTTAAGCATGTTAATCTCTCATGAAAAATATGCATAACCTCTTGTTGACTCTTTACAAAAGTGAAAGATCACATTGGTAAAAGAGTCATACAAGAAAAAGAATAAGAATGAGTATTTATATATTTAACTAAAAAAATAGATTTAACATATTACCAAAACTTCTAATTGATTATTCCAATCAAAATAACTTTGTTCTACATTTTCAAAAACGAGGTTATTGATCACAAATTGATAACTAATTATCTCAATTAACAAAGAGCAACCTTAACTTCTTAGAAACAATGTAATCAATTACAACATTTGGTAATCAGTTATTTCAACTTCTAGAGTTACTTAAGTTTTTAGAAGCAATATAATGGATTATAAGAAATGATAATTGAATATATTGATACATAGAGTCTCCTTTTTTCTTGAAACAAACATTTTAATCGATTACATAATGTGATAATTGATTATCCAATGGGATCTAGCAAAATTTCAACAAAGTCTTTGAACTTGTTCTAACATATTGTAATTGATTACATATACTTGTTATCGATTACCTTATGCAAAACATAACTTGTTTTAGAGACTTATGGATCAAGCAACATAAGAAACATAAATGATTATCCCTAAATGTGTAGAAGATAAGAAAACTAATCTAAAGCACACAAGCCTAGCTAACACAAACAATATAATGCCACACACATGTTAAATGCGTGCAACATATCAAAATCAAAACTAAAATTGAGATAAAAGAGTCTTCAATATTTTTTTTTTTTATCTTAACCCTTTTATTCATTAGAGAAAAGATACATTGACTAATCTAAAGTTTGATTGGAAGGTTAGTAAAGTTTAACCAATAATTGTTTTTGCTAAAGATCGAATTTAAATACTATTCAAACAATTCAACTTTAACTTCAATGTATTGATTATTTATTTCCAATCACTTGATTAAAGAGTCTTCAATTTACACCTACCATAGTATTTATAGTTTGAATAAAATTAAATTAAAAAATAGAGTATACTCATATATATATATAATAACTTTTATTTTAATTTTTATCCTTAATTATTAATTTTAAAAGTATATAATGAATATAATATTAAAAATTAATATGAAAATTGTCTAAATTAACATTTTATCATCAAAATTATATATAAATAGAATTAATGTTAGCAATTTTGTTTTTTATTAAATGTAAATTATATAGAGGAGAGATAATATTTAACGTTATATATTATTATTTATTTCTCATGAAATATATATTAGAGTAACTAATGTAGAAAATGAGCATAAATAGTGATAAAACATTTAACATTACTACTTAAAATCAAAATTATCTAAATAAACATTTAATTATTATAATTGTATATTATATAGTGTTTTATTGAAAATTATCAAATTTATTTTTTTAATTATCAAATTATATACTACCTCCGTTCTTATTTATAAAAAACAAGATATACTATAAAAAGAAATAAAGATAATATTAAATAAGATTATTGTAAACAACATAATTTTGCATTAAATAAAATTGTTAAAAATATATAATCATTGATTATTATGAAGCTAAGGTTTCGATAATTGACAAACTTTTATTCAAGTATCTCTTACTATATATTTTTTGAATAAAAAAGTATGATTTACTCTAAACTAGATTTTAAATCCATGCATTGCAAAAATTTCTTTAAATTTTGTTATTTTACTTAATACTTTTTAAAGTATATATTTATCAATAAAATTATTATTTTTAAAAATATTTATATTAAATTTGAGGAAGAAGATTATCTATATTCATAATTAAGTTCATTTATAAATGCTTTAAATGTATTTATTGTAAAAAAATTATTTTTAGAATTGTTGAATAGTGTGATTTTATTAATTAAATATAAAGATTGAATTCGAGTATTATTAAAACAATTCAACTTTAACTTTAACGTATTAATTATTTGTGTCCAATCGCTTGGTTAAACAGGCTTTCTTATATAGAATCCTCATATGAATAATACATAAATTTTTTCTATTGTTACATGTGAAATGTTTGATTAGTGTTTGAGTCATGTGTTACTGTGTTACTATTGCCTGTAACATAGGTTTAGTGGTTCTAGAACCATTTGCAATTTCTTTAAAAATATTACCTGAATGGTCGTATACCGTGTCCATTAAGTTATTGAGCTTTGTTTTAATGATTTCAGTATTTACAAGATTATTAAGAGTACCATTTTCAGAAAATGTTAATATATAAACTCGATTTTGAACAAACAATTAACATTTATCGTTAAATTTATTAATATAAGAAGGATTACTATATATTTTTCAAACTTTATAAGGATTACTAATCATTAAAATTGTTACCGTTGTCTTTATATGTAGAAAAGAGAATATTTTTTCACCTATATTAAGAGTATGCAAGTCATATTTATTTTTTGCATTTAGTAGGATTATATTGGTTTTTTAAACTTTAATATTAATAATAATAAAATATGCATAACGGTTAATTATAAGATATTCTGATTTTTTTATAAGTTGATGAAAAGGGCATTTAGTAGGATTATTGATTTTTTTGTTGTTGTTCAAAATGGGAAAATAATGCTACTTTTAGTAGGATTATCTGATTTTTTTTTTATAAAAATTAAAATTAATGATAAAACATACTGTACAAATAATGCTACTTTTACTTATCCATTACTTAACCAAGCCGTACAATTATTAATTAGAATTTATAAAATATATTGAATAATATTGTTTTGAAGAAGCATTCTCTCCCTGTATTCACACCCCTCCTCCAAAGGTTGTTCCTCTACCAATCCTCTTTGAAAAACCAGAAATCCAATTGGCATCAGTGTCTATGACAGAACATTGAAGCATATCACACAGAATATGAGAAACCTTATCTATTAATTTAGTGTTGTCATCAACCCATTAATCATGCCAAACACTAGCAATGGACTCCCACAGAAATGAGTCTGAATTTTAAACAATTAAAGAGCTCGGATTGCTGTCATTTCTGCATATTTTCCTTTTAACACTTGCACCCACAAGCTATCACTTCTGATCGAGTATGCTTTCTGGTTTCTTTCGTCATGCTCTCAGTATTCTCTTGCTTTTTAACTTGATCTTGGTTTTCTTCGGACTAGTAGTACGCCATCCATATGCTTAAATCATGTTTAGCTTGCCAACATATTTCAGCTTTCTTCCTAAATCTGCTCTTTCTTTCTCACATTCAGTTTATTGCTTAGGATTTGGAATAGTGACAAGTAAAGACAAATCACAACTCACGGTCATCCAATTCCAAGAATAGAGGTTTGTTCCTTTCTTTATAGCTTATTATATTGGCTACTTCTTTTGTTCATTTATTTAACATTTGAAGAAATTTCACTCATAAAGACGGATATATAAAGTTCTCGTTTAGACCTTTCAACTCTCATTGCTAATTTTACCAAAATATAATATATTATAATTTAAGCCCCAATTTAATTTGTAGCTCTTCAACAAAATTTTGACAAAATTCATTTCATTCAAATGTCCAATAATAAGCTTTACGAGGCAGCAGCTTCAAAAGGAGGGGAATATTCAGAGGAAAAGAAAGAGTAGTTGTTGAACAACAAGAGCTTTTCTTAGTTTATCTCACAAGGAAGGTAAGATCCTTAACACCCTTACCGCAGTTACTTGCCGCCTCAATCCATTGCTGAAATGAATGCTCACAAATAAATATATTTGCAGGCTACGAATCTCTGCTCCTAGATTTTTGTTTCTTAATTATTTAGTCTCTAAATTATATTAAAAGATTTAATTTGATTTCAAATTTTTAAATAATTTAATTTAATTTCTATATTATTTTAAAATAGATTAATTTGATCATTTTTGTCCAATTGTGATTAGTATAACAAATTTCAGCGGCTTTTATTTATGAACAGTGGAATTATTGTATTTATTATTAGTTTAAAAAATAAAACAATTTTCATTTCTTTTTCTTCTTCCCTTTTAATTTTGCTTTGTTTCATCCTCTGAAGGCGGTGGTGTAGGGTGTTGTATAGGTGGATTAGATTTCAACTTTTGAGTGAGTGGTTTGAGTGGATTAAGGTGGTGGTGGTGATGGGGTTGGAGTGCATGTGTTAGGGGTTGGATGGTAATAGCGAAAGTGTGGAGAAAAAGAAAAAAAATGAGAATTATTTTATTTTTTAAAATAATAATAAATATAGTGACCGATGAAGAAGAAATGAGAATCATTTTATTTTTTAAAACAATAATACATATAATTATGGTAAAAACTCATCACTGTTTTGTAAACAAAATCAGTTGAAATCTGCTATCTTACCGACCAACCTAATTAGATGGAAAAAAATGGTCTGTTTTATCTGTTTTACAATAATTTGTGACTAAAGTAAACTTTTAAAAAATTTGGGAATAAATTAAACCTTTTAAAAAATAATTTAGTAACCAAGTTAATAATTAAGTTTTTTTTTAAGGATGCTTCAAACTTTTGAATTTATAGTGACGTATATTTTCATTATTTAACTATAAGCTTTAGAATATACAGTTTATTAGACCTATAACCGTATTCCAATTTAGGCTTTTTTTACATAACAGTGGTAGTTTTTTTGAAAAATTTATCAACATGAGTAATTTTTGAATTTATTACGGAGTTATGAATAAGTTATGTTTTAAAACACAACTTTTAATAAACCACATGCTAGTGTGCACAAAATAAATGAAATTCATGGATAAATGCACTGTCATCGTGATCTCAAAATCTGAATTCCAACTAATGCTTTCTAAAACTAATTAATGACAATTTACAGGACTTTTTATGCTAAAAATTTGCCAAGCAATATATTCAGATTCTTATAGCACAGTGGTAGACATTGAATTTGAAGATATAGAGATAAAAAAAAAAAAAGATAAGCTTATAAGTTTTTCCTGAAGTCATTTTGATCTCTTCTTGGGGTTAGTTTGTTCCATAAAGAACATCCTTTGTCTTCTTCAACCCAAGCCATATAGAATTACTTTTGGCGGGACATGGGAGAACAGTAAGAATTGTCTTTGGGAAATTAAATTCTGAAAACAAAGGGAGTACTGTAAATAAATTCGGGAATATATTTTCTAGAAAGAGGGTATGATTTAAAAGAAAAAGTGAAAGGGGAGTGTATTAGCAAGAAGGGAAAGGGGGTAAATAGCAACTGCCTCCCAAGTTACATCTTGTTAGAATTCATAATTTTGTTGGTGTTACTGGGAACAAAAGCAAATTTTTTTGCTACGGACCAAAATATACATTCAAACTTGGTATCTTTTTCATGTTTTTTTCAAATTTAACATTCATTTATAATTTTTAACACATGATTTCTTGATACAATTTTAGTAAATGCACTTTGATTGAGCTATTGTTCCAAATCTGGTAGGAGGTGTCACGTGAGCATTGCTTTTGACGAACCAGTCAACACAATTGTTCTCTTCTCTAAGAGTATGGTTGAAAAAAAAAATATTTAAGCCTGACTTATTATTCCGTAATAGATTAATTATGATATCTGTCTATTTAAACACACGTCATCTTATTTAATAGTCTAATCGACTCACTCACTTAATTTAATCACATAAAATATAAAATAAAGTTCATTAATAATAAATAAATAAATAATATAATTATCTTATTAGTGTACCTTAATTATTACTGAAACCTATTTCAACAATAAAAAGATGGTTATACATGCAGAATTGGTACACAGGTAATGAGTTTAAAAATTCGTAGATGTGCACCAATAGGATGAAATGTGTTTCTGAGTGTGACGCTAAGCATTCTTCTTTCTTCTGAGAATAAAAGAAAAATTCTTTGCTAAAGACAAAAATATACAATATACATTCAAATTTGATATCTTTTCTTTTTTTATGTTTTTTAACTCATGGTTGCTTGATTTGGTTTTAGTAAATGTACTTTGATTTTTGATTGATCAACTATATGATATTCTTTCCTCATTAGCTTTTGAATGATCTGTTTCCACCCTTCATTTTGTTGAAGAGATGTAATTGTACCTAGTACAAGAAAATCAAGGTCAAAGCATGGACGCTGTGTCATCCGCACTACTAGAGCCAGTAACTAATTCTGTGTTGGATCTGATTAAAAAGCAAGTGGATTACATCCGTTATAGGCAAAACATTGATGAACTAGACGAGTGTGTTAAGCAGCTTAAACATAAAAAGGAGATAGTAGATCATAAATGTGAGGAAGCTGTCAAAAATGGACACGAAATTGAAGGTAAGGTTAGAGAATGGTTAGGGAAAGTGGGTAAATTTGAGACAGAAGTGGAGAAGTATCGGAAGGATGATGGCCACAAAAAGACACGGTTTTCCAATTGTTTATTTCTTTACTTTTGGCATAGACTAGGCAGACTAGCAAAGAAGATGGCAGTTGAGGGTAAAAAGATAACCGATGATTGCCCCAATTCTGATGAAATTGCCTATCGGGTATACGTAACATCTAATGATGCCATTTTGTCTAATAATGACCTTATGGATTTTGGTTCTAGAAAATCCATAATGGAACAAATAATGGCAACACTTGTTGAAGATCCCACTGTGAAAATGATTGGAGTGTATGGACGAAGTGGGGTGGGTAAGAGCACTTTAATCAAAGCAATTGCTAAAATTGCTCGAGACAAGAAGTTGTTTAATGTGGTGGCTTTTTCAGAAATAACAGACAACCCCAATCTAAAACAAGTCCAGGAAGATATTGCTTACCCTTTGGGATTGAAATTGGAAGGAGAAGGTGAGAATGTAAGAGCTGATAATCTACGAAGGAGGTTAAAGAAAGAGAAAGAGAACACCCTTATAATCTTGGATGACCTTTGGGACAGATTAGACTTGAATAGGTTGGGAATTCCACTTGATGGTGATGTTGATGATAATGATTTAAGCAAGAAGACAAATAGTGATAATCAGGGTCCCCAAGGGCCGACAAAAGAAAAATCTCTTGGTGATTATAAGGGTTGCAAAATTTTGCTAACTTCAAGGAAACAAAATGTATTAACGGATAAAATGGAAGTTAAATTAACTTTCTGTGTAGAGGAATTAGATGAAAAAGATGCTCTGAAGTTGTTTCGGAAGGAGGCTGGAATACATGGTGAAATGTCCAAGTCTAAACAAGAAATTGTTAAGAAGTATTGTGCTGGGTTACCTATGGCAATAGTTACAGTTGGAAGGGCATTAAGAGACAAGAGCGACTCAGAGTGGGAAAAACTTAAAAACCAAGACCTGGTGGGAGTTCAGAATCCGATGGAGATTTCTGTAAAAATGAGTTATGACCATCTAGAAAATGAGGAGCTCAAGTCCATTTTCTTTCTTTGTGCTCAAATGGGTCATCAACCCCTAATTATGGACTTGGTGAAGTATTGCTTTGGTTTGGGAATACTTGAAGGGGTTTACTGGCTTGGGGAAGCTCGGGAAAGAATATCTACATCAATCAAAAAGCTGAAAGACTCAGGTTTGGTGTTGGATGGAAGTTCTAGTATTCATTTCAATATGCACGATCTGGTTCGAGATGCTGCTTTATCTATAGCACAGAACGAGCAAAATGTATTTACTTTGAGAAATGGGAAACTTAATGATTGGCCTGAACTCAAGAGGTGCACTTCTATTTCTATATGCAATAGTGATATCATTGATGAGCTTCCTAATGTTATGAACTGTCCTCAACTTAAATTTTTCCAAATTGACAATGATGATCCATCTTTAAAAATACCTGAGAGTTTTTTTAAGAGAATGAAAAAACTCAGAGTGTTAATATTGACTGGCTTTCATCTATCAAGCTTACCATCTTCAATTAAGTGCCTATCAGACCTCAGATTGCTTTGTTTGGAGCGATGCACTTTAGATCACAACTTATCCATCATAGGGAAGCTGAAAAAATTAAGAATTCTCAGCTTTTCTGGATCTCGAATTGAAAATTTGCCAGCTGAGTTGAAGGACTTGGATAAACTACAATTACTAGACATCAGCAATTGTTCAATAGTCACCATGATTCCACCTAATCTTATATCAAGGTTGACTTCGTTGGAAGAGCTGTATGTAAGAAAGTGTTTCATGGAAGTGTCGGAGGAAGGAGAGAGAAACCAAAGTCAAAATTCATTTATTTCTGAACTAAAGCATTTGCATCAATTGCAAGTGGTGGACTTAAGCATTCCATGTGCTGAATTTTTTGCAAAGGAATTGTTCTTTGACAACTTAAGTGATTACAAGATTGAGATTGGGAACTTCAAAACTCTTTCAGCTGGAGATTTCAGAATGCCTAATAAGTATGAAAATTTCAAATCTTTGGCATTGGAGCTGAAGGATGACACTGACAATATTCACTCTCAGACAGGAATAAAGTTGTTGTTTGAAACAGTTGAAAATTTGTTTTTGGGAGAGCTGAATGGTGTTCAAGATGTTATTAATGAGTTGAATTTGAATGGATTTCCACATCTGAAACACTTTTCCATCGTAAACAACCCTAGCATCAAATATATCATCAACTCAAAGGATTTGTTTTATCCTCAGGATGTTTTTCCCAAGTTGGAATCTCTATGCCTCTACAAACTAAAAGAGATAGAGATGATATACTTTAGTTCAGGTACAGAGATGATATGCTTTAGTCCATTTACAGATTGCTCGTTCACCAAATTGAAAACGATCAAGGTCGAGAAGTGTGACCAATTGAAGAATCTTTTCTCCTTTTGCATGGTTAAATTGCTTGTGAGTCTTGAAACAATTGGTGTTTCCGATTGTGGTTCTTTAGAGGAGATCATTAAAATACCTGACAATTCTAATAAGATTGAGTTTCTTAAGTTGATGTCTTTGTCACTTGAATCATTATCATCATTCACTAGTTTTTATACCACAGTAGAGGGGTCTTCTACAAACAGGGATCAGATACAAATTACTGTTATGACTCCTCCTCTTTTTGGTGAACTGGTATGATAGTGCATATTTTTCCTTTAAAAATTTTAATTAGTCTGTGACTACTTATTTTTCAGTTGCAAATATGTTAATTGTGTATGTGCTTGCAGGTTGAAATACCAAACTTAGAGAACTTGAATTTAATCTCAATGAACAAGATCCAGAAGATATGGAGCGACCAGCCCCCGTCAAACTTCTGCTTTCAAAACTTAATAAAATTAGTTGTGAAAGATTGTCAAAATTTGAGATATTTGTGTTCATTGTCCGTGGCCAGCAGTTTGAGGAAACTGAAAGGCCTCTTTGTAAGCAACTGTAAAATGATGGAGAAGATTTTTAGCACAGAAGGAAATAGTGCAGACAAGGTGTGTATAGGTGTAAATAAGTAAATTTTTATAGTTGACTGAATGTTATGCATTTCTGTTTAGTTTCATTACCAAATAATGGCTTGTTTTCATCGAAGTGCAGGTTTGCGTCTTTCCTGAGTTAGAGGAAATCCACCTCGACCAAATGGATGAGTTAACAGACATATGGCAAGCTGAAGTGAGTGCTGATTCCTTTTCTAGTCTCACTTCTGTGTACATTTATAGGTGCAATAAACTAGACAAAATTTTTCCGAGTCACATGGAAGGATGGTTTGCGAGTTTGAACAGCTTGAAGGTTTCTTATTGTGAGTCAGTGGAAGTGATTTTTGAAATCAAAGATTCTCAGCAAGTAGATGCATCTGGTGGGATAGACACAAATTTGCAGGTTGTTGATGTATCCTATCTCCCAAAGTTGGAGCAAGTGTGGAGCAGGGATCCAGGAGGAATTCTTAACTTCAAAAAACTGCAGAGTATACATGTGTTTTCTTGTCATAGACTGAGGAATGTATTTCCAGCTTCTGTGGCCAAAGATGTTCCAAAGCTTGAATACATGTCGGTCTCAGTGTGTCATGGAATTGTGGAAATTGTTGCCTGTGAAGATGGATCCGAAACAAACACTGAACAATTAGTGTTTCCTGAACTAACCGACATGAAATTATGTAACCTATCAAGCATCCAGCATTTCTACAGGGGGAGACATCCTATAGAGTGTCCAAAATTGAAGAAGTTGGAAGTAAGGGAATGTAACAAGAAGCTAAAAACATTCGGAACCGGAGAAAGGAGCAATGAAGAAGATGAAGCAGTTATGTCAGCTGAAAAGGTAAGTCATATAGTGAGACATAAATGGAGAGTGATATTGTAAGATGTGTGGCATACTTAAAAAAGATATAGCCCTGCTAAATATAATATGGATTATTAATTTAACGTCTGTCGTCCCCTAATCCCTCTTTTATTTAGAATTTAGAATTGAAGGGAATGTTTGATAATTATTATAATTTAAGAGCATTTTTTAGTCTTGATGGGACCCCAGAGTAACCAATGTGCTGGCAAGGGGCGCTCCATCAGGGATAAGCTTACAATAATAATATATATAAAGTAGCTTCCTTCTTCACGGTTTACTATTTACTTTTCTTTTATTTTTCCGTAGATATTCCCCAACTTGGAGTTTTTGGTTATTGACTTTGACGAAGCACAGAAGTGGTTATTGAGCAACACTGTGAAGCATCCAATGCACCGTTTAAAAGAGCTTAGGTTAAGCAAAGTTAATGATGGTGAACGTCTCTGTCAAATTCTGTACAGAATGCCAAATCTAGAAAAGTTATACTTGTCGAGCGCTAAGCATTTGCTTAAAGAGTCGTCGGAGTCACGTTTGGGAATCGTATTACAGCTGAAGGAATTGGGTTTGTATTGGTCAGAGATAAAGGATATAGGATTTGAACGAGAACCAGTTCTACAGAGACTAGAGCTTTTGAGCTTATATCAGTGCCATAAATTGATTTATTTGGCTCCTCCCTCGGTATCATTGGCTTACTTGACAAATTTGGAAGTATGGTATTGTTATGGATTAAGGAATTTAATGGCATCCTCAACGGCAAAAAGCTTGGTTCAACTTAAGTCCATGAAGATAAGGGGATGTAATGAATTAGAGGAAATAGTAAGCGATGAGGGAAATGAAGAAGAAGAGCAAATAGTGTTTGGCAAATTGATTACTATAGAACTTGAGGGGCTAAAAAAGCTGAAAAGATTTTGCAGTTACAAGAAGTGTGAATTCAAATTCCCGTCATTGGAAGTATTGATTGTGAGAGAATGCCCATGGATGGAAAGATTCACGGAGGGTGGCGCAAGAGCACCAAAGTTACAAAACATAGTTAGTGCTAATGAAGAAGGAAAAGAGGAAGCCAAATGGCAGTGGGAAGCAGACTTGAATGCCACCATACAAAAAGGGTTCAACAAGGTACTTATTCATTTATTTATGATTTAAATATATTTTTATTTATCTTGTTAGCATTTTTAATGCGTTTTTTTTAATTTTAGTCTCTTTAATATTTTAAAATATTCATTTATAATCCTCCGCGCGAAATTAAAATTAAAAAAATATAAACTTATAAAATAAAAAATGAGTAAAACATATTACGGAGATCAAAATTAAAAAAACATAGACTTTGAAGGACTAAAATTAAAAAAAAAAAAAAAACTTACCAGAGATAAAAATAAAAAAATATTAACTTACATTTACCAAATACATATTTAAACTTATATTTATTACAGATTCTCCTAGTTTTATTAACTTTTCTTCTTTCATGAGATAAAAAAAAATTACTTGCCATGAATGGAAATTATAAATCCTTGTTTTTGTCATAAAAAGCCTTAACCAGCAAGTATGTTAAATTTCTTAAGATATAAATATGTTAGCTCAAAAAACCAGCATTTATATAAGTTTATTAATCATTTTTGTTTAAAAAAAATTCATTCATAAAATTTAAAATAATACGAATTTGACTGCTTCATGTAGCCCGCGTAGTCATAAACAAAAACTTTCCCTCATCTTACAACTTTTCTTTTTAATCAAAATAAATAAACTTCAATTCATATTTAATTGTCATCCATTAATTTTTTGTTAACATTTTTAGTCCTTCTATAAATTTTTGCTCGTTATTAATCCTATTGTTTATGTTATATTTAAGAAAAAAAAACCGACTAAAAATGGATCCACGAACACATTTTTAGAGGGATTAAAACTTTAAAGAAAGATTGAAAATTGTAAAAAAAAAATTGAGGGAAAAATTAGAATATAAAAATATGAGGAGTTAAAAAATTAATTTGTTAATTTGTGAAATGGAACAAGTTGCATTTGACTTTACATATATAAAATAACATATAAACGTGATAATAAGTTAAAAAATTTATCCATATAATTTGTGACTATTTATATATCTATAAAATAAAAGTCACATGAGAAGTTATAAAATCTTACAAGGTTGATTTTGTAGTTGGGAAGAAGGATTTGAAGGGAAAAGAATGAAAGAGGTTTCAAGTTACGATACTTTCACTAATATTTTAATAAAAAAACTAACAATTAATATTAATTAATGAAAAAAATGTCTTTTATACATAATGAAAAATAAGGATAAAATGTATTTTTTTTGTTAAAATATAAAATATCGTGAAAATAAAATGACATTACTACACCTAAGAGTAAATGATAAAATATTTCTTAAACGAATCATCCATAATTTCATCATTGATAAAAATAAATTATCATGTTATTTACTTATATATTTTTTGTTTAACCTTTTGTGCAGCTATCCATATTTAGTATTTTAACACATGAATGACAGAAGTAAATATTTGTTTATACAACAAGAATTTGTAATTTATAATAAATAAATATTTGAAGTATATAAATTATATTATAATTAAATTTTCTAATATATAATTTTTAACATATAAATTACATTTTAAATTTATGAAAAATAATTTATGTTATGTTAGGATGTATTATTACTTTAAATAATTGATGTTTTCTTTGAAAAATATTTAAATTAAAGTTAGAAAGAAGGATGCCGTTAAGTTTTCTTACACCAATTATGTTAGTTTTGTTTCTCTCTCATGGAAGGAATGTAATTTTATAATAAAGAACGGACATAATTGCTCCCTCCATATTAATATCTGTTTGCCACACAACTCAGTCCCATCATTCTTTGGCTTGGCTTCTTCATCTTATATCAAGATACCAAGAGTTGATGGATTCATTTTTTATTATTAATTATTAATTATATAAAAATTTATTTATATTTATTATTCATTTGACTAGTAAGTTTTAAGATATTAGGTGTTTTTCATTAAAATATAATAAATATATTTTTAACTAATATGATAATCTCAAAGTAAAAAAATTATTATATTTATTATTAAGAATTTTTCATTGAAAGCTTAAAACAATGTTAACAACTAAGAATTCTCACTTGAATTAATTTAATGATGTCATCCACATGTGAATTATTTATATATATAATTTAATAAATAAGATTAATTATTTTTTTCAATAAAAACTGTTATGGATACATTAATCTGTCTCCATTATTATTATCTTATTTCATAATAATTTTATGATTAAAAATAAATTAGATTAAAATTATAAAAGAATTGATTATTATTATTATTATTATTATTTCTATCATATAACATGTGTTTAATTTTAACCTAGATCTATCAAGTTAACAATTTAATAATAAATAAATAATAATTTTTTTTATCAAAATTTATAATATGATGGAATAGATCTTTAACATATATATTTAATTCCAACAATAAATATATATATATATATATATATATATATATATATATATATATATATATATATCTAATTTTACATTTTTACTTATGGTTTATCTAAAAATAATAAAATAAATCTATGATCTTATAGTTTATATTATAAATAGCTTTCTTTATTAATTAATAATATTTTTTATAATATAGAGCTTTTTTTTTTCATTTGTTAAAACCATGTTTGTTTGAATTTTTATTCAGATTTTTCTATGATTTTTTTTCTACAAATTGTTATAATTTTGAGAGAGAAAAATATGATTATTTTCTTTAAGTTCATTAAAAAATCCATAGATTTTTTTCCCTGTATCCTCACACAAATATTTTGTATATAGAAAAACAAACTAAATGTTTCAGGTTCATTCTTTCACACAAAAAAATGGAAATGAAAATTTTCATTTTTCAGACAAAAGTAAAAAAAATTATACTATATAAAAAATATTTTGGTTCCTCCAATATTTTTTTTCTCAAAGTTCCGCCACTGATTTCATGCGTCTCTATGTCTAATATCAAGTTCCTCTCTTTTTCTTTGTCTTTTTATTAACTAAATTCAGTATTAATACAGTAACTGATTTATGACTAATCTATCTATTTGTTATAATGTAATCGCCAGCTATGAAACTGACATATTAGCCTTTTGTAAATAATATCCTATTTTGAAATGCACAGCTTTTGGAGTCTGCAAGTACTGCATCATCTCTTAGTCTCAGAGATAGCCCATTACAAGTGATATGGCTTGACTCACGGCGGATCCCAAAGTCGTGCTTCAGTAACTTGAACTCTTTGACTGTGGAGGGATGCCAATTTTTAACAGATGTTGTCATACCCTTCTATTTACTTCCTTTCTTAACTAATTTGGAAGAATTACAAGTCCGAAAGTGTGGTTCTGTGAAAAGCATATTTGACGTGAAAACAGCTATGGGATTGGGAGCAGCAGCCTTCCCTAGACCTCTCCCTTTTTCCCTCAAGAAATTGACTTTAGAGAGGCTGCCAAAACTGGAGAATGTCTGGAATGAAGATCCTCATGGAATTCTAAGCGTGCAGCATCTACAAGTTGTTATTGTTAAGAAATGTAAATGCCTTACAAGTGTGTTTCCGGCATCAGTAGCCAAAGATCTTGAAAAACTAGTTGTCGAAGACTGTAAGGGATTGATAGAAATTGTTGCAGAGGATAATGCAGATCCAAGAGAAGCAAATCTGGAGCTTACGTTCCCTTGTCCCTGTGTGAGGTCATTGAAACTACAAGGTTTGCCCAAGTTCAAGTATTTTTACTACTGCTCACTCCAGACACCTACCGAGGATGAAATGGTACTATTGTGTTACTACTTTGTCCTTACTGCATAATCTCATGCCTGCAAATTAAATATAATTGCACTACTTCATTTTTATTGTTCAACATGAGTGATATGAACATGGTCTTAAAATTAAAATGTGAGAATTTCACGTACATTACTATATATGCTGTGTTCTATCTTCTATGCCTATTAACCCCCATTTTTCATATGTTTTACATAAATAAGTAAAAGAATACACTTAAGGGTACATGTTGCATTCATGATACAACAATGACATTTTAGGTTTGAGCTTTATTCTTATTAATACAGACAATTACAGAGAATCTTACACACGCCATTTTACTTTATCAAATATCATGTATGGATGGTTCTCAAATCTTTAAAAACAATCTTTATAACTGCTCTAACCTGCTTTTGCTTGGTTATCGGTTTCTGTTCGTAGCCTACATCCAACTTGAAGTGCCTGTCACTCGGTGAAAAAGGACTGGAGATGATCAAGCGTGGAGAATTTCAGAGAAACTTCATACACAAGTTACAAGTTCTTACTCTGTGCTTTCATAATGGGTCGGATGTATTTCCATATGAAATTCTACAACTGGCGCCCAATATAGAGAAGCTTGTGGTGTACAATGCTTCCTTCAAGGAGATTAATGTGGATTATACTGGACTCCTATTACAGCTCAAAGCCCTATGCTTGGACTCCCTTCCAGAGCTTGTTTCCATTGGGTTAGAGAACTCTTGGATTCAGCCCTTACTGGGAAATCTAGAAACCTTGGAAGTAATAGGTTGTTCTAGTTTAAAAGACTTGGTACCATCTACAGTGTCTTTCTCCTATCTGACATATTTGCAAGTACAAGATTGCAACAGCCTGCTATATTTGTTGACATCCTCAACAGCAAGAAGTTTGGGTCAACTCAAAAGAATGGAGATAAAATGGTGTGGTTCAATTGAAGAGGTAGTCTCTAAGGAGGGAGGTGAATCACATGAGGAGGAGATAATATTTCCGCAGCTCAATTGGTTGAAACTTGAAGGATTACGAAAGCTGAGAAGGTTCTACAGAGGAAGTTTATTAAGTTTCCCATCATTGGAGGAATTGTCAGTAATCGATTGCAAGTGGATGGAAACATTATGTCCAGGTACCCTAAAAGCAGACAAGTTGGTTCAAGTTCAACTTGAACCAACTTGGAGGCACTCAGATCCTATCAAATTGGAAAATGACCTGAACTCTACCATGCGGGAGGCATTTAGGGAAAAGGTATGTTTTCAATTATTTTGATTAAATATGATTGATATTGGTGTATGTTGTTCTTATAATGCAAAATATACACCGTTAGGTTAATTAGATTCATCTTCAAATTAACTTTGGCCTCATCCAATTTATCTTGGATTCTCAGCGTCGTCCAATTTTTGGGAAAACCAAAAAACTCACAGAAATAACATTTATGTGCCAATCCAATTTGGCTAATATTAATTTTTTACGTTAAACTCATAATATTTAAATAATTTAATTTATTTTCTATGTACTTTATCAATGCTACTTAACTTATATATATATATATATATATATATATATATATATATATATATATATATATTAATAATAGAAAATGAATCCAAACTCTTTCAAGTCATTGTAATAATGATTTGAAAATTATTTAATTTTTATTTTATTAGTAAACCATTTAATTTTATTTATATTAATCCTATTAAATAAAAGACACTATCAATCTTTTATAATCCACTCTTATATACATATTCAAAATATTTATCTTTTAGCAATTTTAACTGTATAAAAAAATTATCTTCTAGGATGAAGATACTAATTATATTTAAAATCTAGATTAGGTAGTTAAAATTTTAGTTGTTCATTTTTTTAATTTTCTTTAACTTTTTGTTATTTCTTCATTTATACATAAAAATAAATTAAATAGATATTAAAAAAATTAGAGTGATTTGAAGAAGTTTAGATTCACTGTATATTATTATTATTATTAATTACTAATACAAATAAAAGTTAAGTAGTATAAGTAAGGCACATAAAAAATAATTATTTAAATATTAGTGAGTTTAGTTTACTAAAAAATTAAGAGATTCTTTTTTGAGTATAAGGTAAGAGATTAATATAAGTCAAATAATTTTGTTTATCAACTTAATTGTATGAGGTGACTGCAAGCTCAATCTAATGGTATATATTGTGTTTAAGAGAAAAGTATGTTCGAGAGCATCTGAATCTTATATTTGAACGGAGATTAAATGTGTTGTATTTATTAGTAATCATTGCATATATGAATTTTTTATAAGAAAGAGTCATTAAATTTGTGTGATTTTCTTATAAATAACTCGCCAGTTGAGACCAATAAATATGTTAATTTTTTTTTTAAATTTTCTAGGTAAGATAAAAAAAATACTCGATCCACTATCTAGCTTTGATCATGCATATATTTTATCGAATGATTAATTTTGAATTTTGAAAAATAATCTACTATTTCTGATATAAATATCTAGAAACTTTTTTATGAGTGCAACAAAGGCATATCAAAAATATTCTGGAAAATACTTTCATTGTGTGTATTTGATGATAAATTTAGAATGAATGTACTAGAATCAACTAGTTGAAAACTGTTATTTCAGACGAATTCATCCAGAAATCAACTCAAGGAGGAGCTGATTTTTTTTCCTTTACAAATTATTTAAATAATTTTGAAGGCAGATTTTGATTAGAGAGCATCCACGATTAACGGAAATTTGTTACTTTTTATAATTTATTATTTTAAAAATAATTACACTTTAAAAATTGAGAGCACATTAGTTATTTGGTGCGATTGGGGATGCATTTCTTCCTACAGAATAATACTACTCTTTTTTTTTATTCTTTTACGTTTGCAGTTATGGCAGTATGCACGTAGGCCATGGGAATCAGTTCTTAACCTCAAAGATAGCCCAGTACAAGAGATATGGCTTAGGCTTCACTCACTGCATATCCCCCCACACTTCCGCTTCAAGTACTTAGACACCTTGATTGTGGACGGCTGCCATTTTTTATCAGATGCGGTCTTACCCTTCTCTTTACTTCCTTTATTACCTAAATTGAAAACATTGAAAGTTCGAAACTGTGATTTTGTGAAAATCATATTTGATGTGACAACTATGGGACCACTCCCTTTTGCCCTCAAGAATTTGATTTTAGATGGGCTGCCAAATCTGGAGAATGTTTGGAATTCAAATGTTGAGCTTACGTTCCCCCAAGTCAAGTCATTGTCACTGTGTGATCTGCCAAAGTTAAAGTATGACATGTTGAAGCCATTTACACATCTAGAACCACATCCTCTAAATCAAGTCTCTATTCAAAAGGTATCATTACTACTTGTATATATATGAACTAAATTGCCATCATTAGTGTTCTTTACTACTTCTATATATATGAACCAATTGCATCCTGTTAAAATTAAAAAGTTGTGAACCTTTCCCTTATACAGTTATATATGCTATGTTGAGTCTTCTATCCATCTTCTACGCATATTGGCTTCCATTTTTTTATTTTTTATTTATCTACATAAGTCAGATAATACAGCTACAGTTACTATTCAATATTGATCATGATGAATTTATAATGGAACATGTTGCATTCATGATGTGAAACAGCATCTGAGGTACGATCCTTATTCTCATTATTTTCTTCTACAACCTTACTAATAATCTCATTTATCACTTTTCCCGTCTTAAAATATTAAACTCGACTTACAATGTGAATATCCTTTCTCCACCTTATTCTTTTTATGGTATCCTTTTCCACCTTATAAATAGCTAGCCTAGTTCGTCTTTTTTTCTTTTTTGGTTTTTAAGTAAACTGATTTCTTTTAAATTGACTTGTTTGCACCTATTTAATTGAATTGGTTAATTTGTCATTAATTATTAGACTTATTTTAGCGTGAAAGTTCATTATTTCAATTATATAAAAAGAGCTGGATCTATAACTTCCCTAACCTGCTTTTTCTTCATTGTTGGTTTCTCTTGGTAGCTTACACCCAACATAGAGCACCTGACACTCGGTGAACATGAACTCAACATGATTTTGAGTGGAGAATTCCAGGGAAACCACTTAAACGAGTTAAAAGTTCTTGCTCTGTCTATTGAATTCGACGCATTTCTACAACGGGTGCCCAATATAGAGAAGCTTGAGGTGTGTGATGGTTCCTTCAAAGAGATTTTCTGCTTTGATAGTCATAATGTGGATGAGGATGGATTGGTTTCACAGCTGAAAGTGATATGCTCGGACTCCCTTCCAGAGCTTGTTTCCATTGGGTCAGAGAACTCTGGGATTGTGCCCTTTCTCAGAAATCTAGAAACATTGCAAGTAATCAGCTGTTTGAGTTCAATAAATCTGGTACCATGCACAGTGTCTTTCTCCAATCTGACATATTTGAAAGTAAAAAGTTGCAAGAGTCTGTTATATTTGTTCACATCCTCAACAGCAAGAAGTTTGGGTCAACTCAAAACAATGGAGATAAGTTGGTGTGATTCAATTGAAGAGATAGTGTCTTCAACAGAGGAAGGGGATGAATCAGATGAGAATGAGATAATATTTCAGCAGCTCAATTGTTTGGAACTTGAAGGATTAGGAAAGCTGAGAAGGTTCTACAAAGGGAGTTTAAGTTTCCCGTCCTTGGAGGAATTCACATTAAAGGATTGCGAGAGGATGGAAAGTTTGTGTGCAGGTACAGTCAAAACAGACAAGCTGTTAGAAGTGACATTCGAATGGAGAGATGATATCCCATTGGAAACTGATCTGAACTTTGCCATGCAAAACCGATGGTTATATTTCTGACAGGGTATGTCTTTTTATTCAACATTATTATAATTGTTGTTATCATACACCGTGTCAGTTATATGTTACGTGGCACGATTAACTTAAATTTTGAGAAGAGTTTAATTACCGTGTTTAATTATTATTATTATTATTATCATTATTATTATTATTATTATTATTATTATTATTATTAACTAGCATAATTTTTATAAATTGTGTAGGCAATGACTCCAACATTAGAGTTAGAGGAGATTGATTCACCAAAAAGAAAATGGTTAGAGGAGATCAACGAATTAAGTGGCTTGGTGCCTACCGAAAAAAAAAAAACAAAGTGGCCCAATTTTATTATATTTGTTTGTGTGTGAATAAAAAAACAAAGTGGCCCAGTTTTATTATATTTGTTTGTGTGTGAATAAAAAAACAAATTGTGTGTGTGGTCTACACAGTTAGTGGTGAAATACACTGTTCTATTCTATTTATTATGTAATGTGTGTGATTATAAGTCTTAAACGACCCTGGAGAATAAAAATGAAGTGATGAACTGTAAGTTTGTAACACTAAAACTTGACTCTATTGTTTTATGACAAAATAAAATAAAAATGTGTCCTAAATTATGTATGTTTACTATTCATTTTACTTATATTTCAAGATTCAAATTCTTCAACATAATTCTTGAAAAAATGTCTTCAGCATAACTTTGATTGTGGTAGGAGTTTAATTATCACTTTGTCCATCTCCTACTATTAGCATCTAAAGACTGTGTTAGCTTTAATTTAGTAAAGGCTAACAACGGGATTGATTATATCTTTGTTGTACTAAATTGTGATAATGAATTGAAAATTTTCATAATTTATTGAAATGTTATTTTTTTAATTTTCATGCGGTGTTAATATAGTATGTCAAGAAATTGTAACATTACTAAAAAAATCATTTCAAATATCATTTTTAAGTATTTTTTACGATGATTCTCAACCATCTCTAAATCTGTGTTGTGAAAATACTTTTCACCGTGATTTTTTAAATTCTATAAGAATATTGATTTTTACATTGATTTTCTTGAAATTATTTAGATTGTATTATTTATTATTTAAAAAATGTTAAAAATATTAGGATTCTAAGATGATTTAAAAAAAAATTCTAAGATGATTTAAAAAAAAATTCTAAGATGATTTTTAGATTCCAATTGTTTATTATTTTAATACAAAATTTCATTAAAATAATAAAATATAATAATAATATGATTAAAAACTAATATTTACAGCAAATAAATCACAACGTAAACTATGGACCACAAATTATATATTTACGCATCCAATATGTGGGATCCCTAATGCTAGATTCCTTTCTAAAAAAATATTAAACATCTATCAATTTGTTGTAAATCAAATCTAAAGTAGTTTAACACTCTAGGTTTAACATATTTCAATCAAACAATAGAATACAACTTTACATCTTAAAAGTGATATAGTTTTAGTATTTTCATTAAAAAAAATTAAAGGAGACGTCTTTGCATGTTAAAATATAAAAATTAAAAATGAATAATTTTTTTAAATAAAATAAAATTAGTAATATTTAAAGGATAACAAAATATTTAATTCAACCAAACTGTAGTAGTCATAGCTAAATTTTTCAGATTTGAAATTACTAGGATTAAACCATAATACCTCTTTGTCATTTAATCTGTGTGCATTGAGGTATCATATTGTCTTATTTCAGAAATAAAGAAAAACATGGAAAGAAAAAACTAATTAATATAAATTACTCGTAACTAAAAAACTGAAGAAAAATTAGGATATATGCTATGATAGTATTTACACGTGTTAATTTTAATTTATCTATATTTTCTATAGTAATTAACTTTTGATCAAAATAATGGAAAATATTTTTTGATCAAAATTGAAAAATTAATTAAAAGTTACAAAATTAATTTTTTTTAACATGATCTTGTTAACTGATTTATTAAATTAGAAATATTTAATTAGTAAATTAACTGTTAAGATTGCTAGTAAAGACATAATAATATAAAAGATATATTTATGATTTTTATATAAAATTTTATTGACTTTGTGCCGCAATGATGACAACACGTTCCCATCTCTAGAGAATGGATAAGCCATCCTGGACAAATTTTAAGCGTAACATTATATTCATAAGTAACTAACTAGAGAAATTAAATCCCTGTCATATGGAAAATGCACTACGGGAAGGTAATATTATTATTATTATTACTAATTGAAAAATAGATATTCTGTGTCTTATGTCTTAATTGTTTTTTTAGTTGGATGTAGGTGTAATAATTATCCTTTTAAAAAGTTATTAAATAATAATTACTTATAATTTGGGAGTGTTTTTTAAAGTAATACAAGAATAAATTAGGAATAATAACAAATGTATATAAAAACGATTACCTTTATTAATAATTATAAATTTACCATGAATTGCTAAGGACCGAAGTCAAACCACAGAAACAGCGACAACTA
>NW_024464673.1:80770-83126 GCF_000004515.6 Glycine max | reverse complement strand
TGCCTAGTATGTAATCCCATCCAACTATAATATAGATATCCCAACTTTGCTGATTATTCCTTTTGGTCCATTTCTGTCTGCAAATGCAAGTTAATTTGTAGTAAACAGAAAGTCTTCTTGGTCTAAATCATATGAGCTGATGCATCATACCCAATTATGGCATATTGACTCTGTTATGAAATTGAGGCGGTAAACATTGGTGAAATTTATACTAATGAGCTTAGAGTAATCACATAGGTATACCTGAACCACATTTTAACTTAAAACCTTAATTATAAATTTTTTTTCTTCACGTATATGATATTTAACTTTTTCATTTCTATCGGATGTAAGATTTCAGCTCATAGTTACACTTCAAGACACTCATTAGTAAAATATGTTGGGTTTTGTGCTTTCATATTGAGTCCAATGTATTTCTGCAACAGGTAACCAATTTAGAGAAGCTTGTGATCCTTCGTGGTTCCTTCAAGGAGACTTTCCACTTTCCAGAGCTGAAAGTATTACCTTTGGAGTCCCTTGGAAAGCTGGCTTCCAATGGTTCAGAGAATTCTTGGAAGTATTCATCTGTTTTAGTTCAATAAATTTGGTACCATGCAGTGTGTCTTTCTCCAATTTGACATATTTCGAAGTAGATAGTTGCAAGAACATGCTATATTTGTTCACATCCTCAACAGCCATAAGTTTGACTCAGCTTAAAACAATGAAAGGTAAGATGCTGCAATTCAATTGAAGAGATAGTGTCTAAGAAGGGGGATGAATCAAATGGTGATGAGATAATATTTCAGCAGCTCAATTGTTTGAAACTTAAAGGATTACCAAATCTCAGAAGCTTCTACAAAGGGAATTTAAGTTTCCCATCCTTGGAAGAATTGTCGGTAATCCATTGCAACAGGATGGAAACTGTGTCCAGGTACTGTAAAAACAGACAAGTTGTTAGATGTTCAATTTCAGAGGTTCTCAGATGCTATCCCATTAGAAAATGATCTCAGCTCTACCATGCGGAAGGAATAGCCTAATTGATCCTTCGTCCAAGTAATTTGAAGCACGAGATCTTCATTAGCTTATATATAGCATCCAATATTTCAAAGCCGTCACAGAACTATTGTCATTTAAAGCTTCAACTGCACTGCTTTCAACCACATATCCACATAATCTTTTAACCCAAATCCACTGCTAGGTCTTAGAATTTGCTTGAACAATGCCTTTTTGGGAACATTCCAGTGCTCCACATGCCTGAAACTTTTTCATAGATATTTAGATCATTGCCAAAATAATAGCACTGAAAGGTAGAAACATCAAACATGTGCCTTCACAATTGACAGTTTTTATCACCTGCATACTTTTTCCAGATTGTGCATCAAAGTAGTATTTTGTGTATCCAGTTGCTGCAGCATATATCAACATGGTCAGATTGAATTGCATATAGTATGAATTATGCTATTTTGTCTCTGTTAAATGAGCATTTTTCTGAAGACAACTAACTGCCTCTAATTCTACTAGAATACAGAACCATGTTTATTAGCCCTTGCAACCAATAGTATAAAAAACACAAGAAAGCAGAAGGATCCAGTGAAATGCAGATAAAACATACAACAAATATTTATAGTAATATGAGACCGGCTAGGAAATTTTGGCCTTCCACGGTTCAACTAATGGAATATACACTGATAAGCTCGAAATGTACCAGAAAGAATGGGCTTCCAAGGAAAGGACAAGATACAGTTGAATCGCCAGTGTCCAATTCCTCTATCCTGTCATGGAACCATATCTATTAAAACACTAAGCTTTCTGTAGAAAGAGTACAACATGCAATGAGCACAACATGCTCTTAACTAGGACTATTACTTGCAAAACTAAATTTAGGAAAGGAATAAAGTTGTATCAAAAGTTTCTTCACTTCAAAATCTTCCCACTTCATAAGCTGCATGTTTGAGTTCTCCAGATGGGATCCAAAATTAGTTCAGTTCCTTTTGAGTCGCTGAAGCCCTTTAAATGAGCCTGCAGTACTGGAAGTACACTTCAAGTATGGCCCTTTTCTGCTAGTCTTCATACACATTTAATGTCAGATCTCCTGATGAAAGAACATACTCCGGTACTGGAAGTACACTTCAAGTATGCCCCTTTTCTGTGTAGTAATTCCTATCCTCCACACTCTCCCCTGATAAGTTGAGTGTAGTGATATAAGACTAACAGTGATAATCTCTCTGCCTGTACCAAGTTGCATCAGGGGAGCTAGCAACAATTTGTAGTACAAGTCATCAAACCTTGTAGATGCATAAGGATTAAGGAAATCATGATGCTTTTCCCTTTGATTAAAATAAGACAAGAAGCCAAGGTTACTTAGAAGGGTTCAATT
>NW_024464673.1:65056-80670 GCF_000004515.6 Glycine max | reverse complement strand
TAGACAGAAGCAGTACTAGAAGGGTTCAAATTTTATAAGGAGGGCTTTAGTAAACACTCGTAAGTCATTTAATTTTATAGAGGGACTGTACCATAGAGCTTATCAACCAATCAGGATCAGCCAAGGATAAAGTAATTATCAAAATAAATTATTTGCTATTAAATTTTATGAAGCAAAAAGGTCACATATGTTCACATTAAGGTCATATACACAACTCTCGTTTAGGGTCTGTTTGATAGAGATGGTAGAGAGGAGAGAATTACGATGAATAGAAATTAAAAAAAAAAGTAAAAATAGGTGAGAAAAAAGTGAAAATTAAATGTATTTAGTTGAAAAGAAAAAAAAAATAAGTGAGGAGAAAGATAGAAAAATGAACAAAAATATGTGACAATAGTATAGTAGGTCTCATCATTTTTAAAATTATTTTCACCTTTTCATCCACTTTTTTCCCCTAATTTTTCAGTGCCTCACGTACCAAACACAAGTTAAAGTAAAGTCCCTCAAAATTTTCTTTAGGCCATCCCTGCAACCAAATAGACCACTACGTACTATCATCTTTGCAAAAAAAAAAATGTAACCTTCACTTGCTAAAAAAATATTCTTAATTTACATGCCAACAGAATATATACAAAGGAGGGAGATCAGTTAGATTACTCAAAGATATTCAATGAACGACAATCACTTATAATCTCAATAAAATTTGTGTTTATCATGCAAGCTATAGAAGTGCATTGTTATGTGATTCCGAGTCTTTTATTCGGATTAGTTCCACTGTGGATTCTAAGGTGCTGCAGCTTCTGTTGTTTCGGTGGAAAAATCAAAGAGCTATGCTGACTTCTCTTGAATGAAGTCAAGGCAGTTAGTGCCATGACACAACAAAACACAAGACAGTGTGAGAGAATCAAAGTGGCAGTTGCTGGTTGTTACCTACGGTTTGTTTAAACATCTAAGCTTCAAACTAATGATAGCCATACAAAAACAGTTTTTTTTTTCTTTTTTCTGGTCGCGGGAATCACCAACCAAGCATAGTTGGAAGTTAAATTTCAACTATTTTAATCAACTCTATTTTAGCATGTAAAATATAATATACAAGATAAAGATATTTTTTTTTAAGATTAGCAGAAGTAGATTGAGTCTCCAGCCCTCAACATGCATGTTGGTGCGCGTAGGCGAAATGATGACAAATAGGAGTAAATTTTATATTAACACCAAAAAATGAGTAAATCCTAAGATATTTCACGAAATACAAAATGGTAAACTAATTTAAGCCTTTTGATTTTTTTTCTATTAAAATCATAAAACAATTTATGACTTCTAATTTTTTTAATTACGAGTTTGAAGTTATAAATATTTTATTTTTTTAAAAAAAATTATTAGAAGTTATAAATTATTTATAACTTTAAAATTATAAGTTTTTTTTATAAAAAATTTAAATTAGTTTTCATTTTCAATTTTTAATAAATGTTTTTAATATTTTTCTACTAATATTAGCAGATAATATTAACTTAAAATTTATTAAATAATATTAAATTCTTTTTAGAAAAATAATTAATTTTTACGGTTATGATTAAGTAAATTAATAATTTCTTACATTATTATTAGTTAATTCTATTTGATATATTATTTTAATATTAACAATAGAAAATAATTTAATAATAAAAATAATTATTAACATAAAAATAACATAATATATTAATATAAAATGAATAATACAAACCAAAATTAAAAAGTCAAGTCCTCAGGTAAACTAGTTAGAATTATTTTCTGTATGTTACTCTCATTGGAGTATTAGACACTTCACCTAACTTCTATTACAAATGGGACGGCCCCAAAAACCTGCATCACAAAGCACGATATTTTTTTCTTAATAATTTTTATACTTTGGTATGGCTTGTTAACAGTAGTATTCGAAGTTACTGTAGTGCTCTAAATATATAAAATTCAGAAATATTTGTGCAACTTTGATATTTTAATCTCTTTATTCTTTCCCTCTTTCCCTCTATAGAGTATATACGCACTTAATAAGTATCAAAATATGTTTGCTCAAAGACAAGATGCATATAAACCCCAAGTTCCTAATATATGTTTTTGTTAATACTAACACGGTGACACCTATTTCATTTTTTTTATTATGTTCAACCAAATATTAATTATACAAACTATTTTTAAAAAATAATAGCAAATAAACTTAATTAACATCTTAATTAATATAAAATTAACTACTAATTACATAAGTCAGTTAGCATGAAGTTGTTTCAACTTAATTTGTGATCTAGATAAAAAAAAAGAGCTTAAAATTAAAAATAAAAAAATCTTATAGTATTTGAGTATGAAAGGAGTCCTCGTGAAGCATAGAAAATTGAAGAGGCAGGGGAAGGTTAGTCAAAACATTGGAATTTCCACACTTGAACATTGAGGATGACACAACTCAACACCCACAAAGACAAGGTCACAAAAAACTCATGAAACGATGTGCTTGCCCACTAGCCTCTTTACTTCTCCTAGCAATAGTAATCATAGTTTTAATCTTCACAATATTTCGTGTCAAGGGCCCCATGATCACAATGAACACCATCAATATCACAAAGCTCCAACTGGTCAACACCACCATGGTGTCTTGGTGAGGGAGGCTAGAGGACCACCTGGGAGGGCCAAGGCCAGAAGAACATTGAGGATGAATGTCACAATTGATGTCATCACGGATCGCGTCGTTTCTAGCCCGGATTTTGCAACGCGATTTAGGTTCGGGGCTGTTGACTATGAGCAGCTTCTCTAGAGTTCCTGGGCAGGTGAAGATCTTGAACTTGATATTTCCACACAGGCTATTAAGGAGCAGAGTTGTAAGCGGAAGGTTAAACTTTAGTGATCATGTGTAATGTGTTAGTTTATTTTCTTTCCTCCACTTTGTATCATCCATCCAAATTACTATATTAGTTTAGTTTATCTTAGTTTCCTTGAATATACTTGCAAAATTACTGTACCGAAAATAATGAGTGTTTACTTTCTTCTAGACAAAAGTTAAATTGATAAAAATCCCTCTGTTTTGAAGAGTTGAGATTTCATATTAAAACAAATACAATTTGCCTGTAACTATTCTCGTATGTTTTTTATTTTATTTTGGGTAAGTCTTGCGTTCCATCATCTTTAGCTAAGGGGATGAAATAGAATGAGAGAATTTATGAATAGGTTGTGGTGTGTTATCCGAAGAATAATGCTACGAATTTTCATAAAAGTGGAGTGTTGCCTAATTTGGAACCATGCAGAGTGCCTTTCTCCAATTTGACATTTTTGGAAGTAAAAAATTGCAACACTGCTATATTTGTTCACATCCTCAACACCCAAAATTTTGAGTCAACTCAAAAAAAAGGAAATAAGTTGGTGTCATTCAATTGAAGAGATATTCTCTGAGGAAGGGTTGAATCACATGAGAATGAGATAATATTTCGGCATCTCAATTGTTTGAAACTTAAAGAATTACCAAAGCTCATAAGGGTATTATGTCACTAATGGATTGCGATTGGATGGAAACTTTCTGGCAAGAGTATGTCTTTTTATTCAACATTATTATAATTGTTGTTATAATACACCGTGTCAGAAATTTAGTTTTATGAGTATGTTATATGATAAGATTAATTTAAATTTTGAAAAGAGTTTAATTACCATATTTATAATTAAATTCAAAAAATTTCTATCTTTCGTTGTCTTTGTCATAGTCGTCATTTTATTATTATTAACTAACGTAACTTTTATAAATTGTTTAGGCAATGACTCCAATATTGCAGTTAGAGGAGATTGATTCACAACAAAAAAAATGGTTAGAGGAGAATGATGACAAAGAGAGTTGACGGAAATGAACAAATCAAGTGGCCCAGTGCCTAGAGGAAAAAAAATTACCAACTTAGCTTTGACCAATTTGCACGCTCATTTGACTCTTACGAATTTTCATTTTAAAAACTTGATGTTGTGACTACTTTGTAATGTCATTCATATTAGGAAAATCATCCTCTTGCATACAAATTTTCTCTCCGTTTCTACAACTATTAGTAGTATACTATTGCACTCTCAATAAACTTGAGAAAATAAATTTTAAACATATATATTCAACGTATTGAGCAAAAGATAGATTTTTTTTAAAAAAAATTATAATAGATGTGGTAAGAAAAACAAAAAAAAAATTATAGATATAAAAATGATATAAGAAGATGAAAGTTGAAATTATTAAAGAAAAAAATTGATGATGCGATACCAAATTAAAAAAAAAAACCCTTTCTCCAACTAGAATTTAGCTCTTCTAGATAAAAAATAAATTTCAATTATAGATGAAAAAATTAATAGTTGATATTCTAACACATTACCATATGACCAGAAATTACTTATTATATTCTCTTATTTACCTAACAAATCTCTACACATATTAACAAAGAATAATTCGCTGATAAATGTGTCTCTAAAAGATAAAAATACAAAACTTAATTTCTGAAAGTGTAAAAAGTACAACACATATGTCTTGTCATTAACTTTTGTCCGTTAATAAAATAACTTACGTGACACAAAAGGACAAATTTGTCATTGAAATGATTATCAACATAGATTGTCAGCATATAGACATATTTGTCATAATATTTTTTTGGTTTTTTGTCTTCCAATTCTGTTGACAAATACATCCTTAAATATAAAAATGTAAAATTTAGTTTCGGAAAGTATAAGAAGTCCGACAAGGAACATTAATAATGAATTGTATATGAGAGAAGCTATGAAAAAAGAGATTAAAAACAGTAAAATACAACATAAAATTTAAATTTTTATACTTTGATTATTTATCTATTTATCCATCTATCAAATAGTTAATTAATTTTTTTAATTAATCAATATAAATACTTATTTTCCAAAATAAAAAAAAAATCTTTAGTTTTATGATATAAAAAAATCGAGTTACCATTTGAAAAAATAAAAGTCTTTTATTTTTTTAAATTTTTTGTTTCTTCAATTAATTATTAATCTTTATTATGCAATATGCATAGTATGTCAAATGGAATGTAAGGTCGTTGCAGTCCCTAAATCAGCGAGAGATACAACTCTACGTCCCAAAGGCAAAAAATTAAACTTTGAATTAACTTTTTTTTTTGTTTTAAAGTTGACATTTGTATTAATTTGAGCATTATTGTATTTTTTATTTAGATTTATTTGATTTCTTTATCTGTTAGTAACTATTTTCATTTCATATTATGTATAATAAGTGTTGTATCGAATGGAAGCACATAAGGTTTATTCAAGAGATTTTTTCATATTTGAGATGTATATATATATTATCGATTAAGGAAAATGACTTATAATTTCACTTTAGCTTTATCTAGTTTAAATTTTGTGATATTTTTTTTAAAAAAAATTAGTTGATTAAATTCTTTTTTAAAATAAATAAATTTAATCTCGTGGTCGATTGTATTTTTTATACTCAAAATTCTCGACATATTATTTTCAATCTAGATAGGAGGACAGTTAAATTGAAATTGTAATATAGAATAATTTTAAAGATTAAAAGTAAAAAATTTGATAAAATTATAAGATATAAGATAAAAAAATTTTAACAACAAAGATATAATTAAAGTTTGAGAAGGAAATAAGCTAATAGAAATATATATATATATTGCATAAATAGTTAACAAATAAGAGTAGTAAATTATAAACTAATAATAATAATAATATGGATTATTAATTTTAACGTATGTCGTCCCCTAATCCCTCTTTTATTTAGAATTTAGAATTCAGGGAATGTTTGATTAATTATTATAATTTAAGAAAAAAATTTAGTCTTGATGGGACCCGAGAGTAACCAATGTGCAGGCAAGGCGTAAAATAATGGAAGGGGACGCTCCATCAGGGATAATATATATAAAGTAGCTTCCTTCTTCATAGTTTACTATTTACTTTTCTTTTATTTTTCTGTAGATATTCCCCAACTTGGAGTGTTTGGTTATTGACTTTGACGAAGCACAGAAGTGGTTATTGAGCAACACTGTGAAGCATCCAATGCACCGTTTAAAAGAGCTTCACTTGCGCGAAGTTAATGATGGTGAACGTCTCTGTCAAATTCTGTACAGAATGCCAAATCTAGAAAAGTTATTCTTGTGGGAAGCTAAACATTTGCTTAAAGAGTCGTCGGAGTCACGTTTGGGAACCGTATTACAGCTGAAGGAATTGGTTTTGTCGTTGTCAGGAATAAAGGATATAGGATTTGAACGAGAACCAGTTCTACGGAGACTAGAGCTTCTGAGCTTATTTGCGTGCAAGAAATTGAGGAATTTGGCTCCTCCCTCGGTATCAGTGGCTTACTTGACAAATTTGAATGTAAAGTATTGTAATGGATTAAGGAATTTAATGGCATCCTCAACGGCAAAAAGCTTGGTTCAACTTAAGTCCATGAAGATAAGCGGATGTGATGAATTAGAGGAAATAGTAAGCAATGAGGGAAATAAAGAAGAAGAGCAAATAGTGTTTGGCAAATTGATTACTATAGAACTTGAGTGGCTAGGAAAGCTGAAAAGTTTTTGCAGTTACAAGAACTGTGAATTCAAATTCCCGTCATTAGAAGTATTGATTGTGAGAGGATGCCGAATAATGCAAAGATTCACGGAGGGTGGCGCAAGAGCACCAAAGTTACAAAACATAGTTACTGCTAATGAAGAAGGAAAAGAGGAAGCCAAATGGCAAGTAATCAGTTGTTTGAGTTCAATAAATCTGGTACCATGCACAGTGTCTTTCTCCAATCTGACATATTTGCTAGTACAAAATTGCAAGAGTCTGTTATATTTGTTCACATCCTCAACAGCAAGAAGTTTGGGTCAACTCAAAACAATGGAGATAAGTGGGTGTGATTCAATGGAAGAGATAGTCTCTGAGGAAGGGGATGAATCAGATGAGGATGAGATAATATTTCAGCAGCTCAATTGTTTGGAACTTGAAGGATTACGAAAGCTGAGAAGGTTCTACAAAGGGAGTTTAAGTTTCCCGTCCTTAAGAGAAGAGATTGAGAGAATATATAAAAATTGAGCTGCTGAAATATTGTTCACCATTCATATAGGAAAAGAGATTGAGAGAATATATAAAAAAACAAAAAAAAAATTCTCATGATTCATCTCACCTTAAGATTATTGAGATTATGTTCAATTTTTGACACACCATTAAGTTTCACCATAACTTATGAAGTTATATGAAGGAAAGTGATGTAAATATGTTCTTTTGTGTTATTTTACTCTTGTCCATTACTTCAAAAATTAATTATATCAAATACTTTTAATTTAATTAATTTGTAAGTGTAAGCTTTCAGTTGAAAGCGTGGAAAGCATATTTGGTAATACTTTTTTAACTACATGAAAAATTATTTTACTAGCTAAAAAATTTGTATAAACAATCTCTAAGTAGTGTTCCATCTTCTTATCTCTTAGTTGAAAATGTTTTCTTCTCATTTTTATTTCTAATGTGTTATTTTTTTTTTTCACAATCTCTAGTTTACCCGTTTATATATTTTCAGAAATGTAATAGCCTCTCACATTCGATACTTCAAGTGCTTCCTTCAACATCGTTGATGAGAATGAATCTTTGAAGACCAGAAGAAGATTATTGCCAGCAAACCTCAGCAATTTTATAAAAGAAATAGCAATTGAAAAATGAAA
This sequence comes from Glycine max, assembly GCF_000004515.6. Lineage (NCBI taxonomy): Eukaryota > Viridiplantae > Streptophyta > Magnoliopsida > Fabales > Fabaceae > Glycine > Glycine max. Next base: position 73,000 of record NW_024464673.1, on the reverse strand, counting down.
AGCATTGCTTCCTTGGGCAAAGTTTTTACAGTAACTGCCAGATTGGGGGACCATTATGTCAAGTAATAAGGATTACTTGCATGGTACTCACTGACTCCCGATCTTTAATTGGTGAGGAAAGTCGCGTTTCTTTCGCTATATATAATTATTTTACGTGTGTGGAAAAAGGGTATAAAAGCAATGAAATGTTTTTAATACATTATGGTATGTTTAATATATTTGAAAGATAGAAAATTAATGGAGCATTCTCCTGTTAGAGACTAACAGGATAAATATATGAGATAAGTGCCAAAGCTAGAACACACGGATATCTAAGACTCGAGAATATAATACTATTTTTTATTAATTAAGATCATGAATTCATGGTCCTTAACGTGAATGATTTCTCTTAATTTTTTTAAAAATAAAAGTATGAAGACACTATCAAATTAAATTAAGGATGATAATTGTTAAAGGAGTAGGTATCACACAAATACCAATATATATTTACTCCAGGGGAGATGATATGGCCGCATATTTGGTGGAGGATCGCAGATGACAGTGATAGTCACAATATACAGTAGTCGTATAGCAAACAAGCACACGATACTATGATGCGGATTGCAACATGACAGGTATAAGAGATTACACAACTATTCAAATATTCATACAATAAGTTAACTATTTTATAATACTGTTTAGAAATTGTTCACCATTCATTTTACTTATGTTTCAGCAGGAAAAGAGATTGAGAGAAACTTAAACTCCCTTTGTAGAACCTTCTCAATCTCTTGAAAAAATGAGATAATATTTCAGCAGCTCAATTGTTCACCATTCATTTTACTTATGTTTCAAAATTCAAAGTCTTCAACATAACTCTTGAAAAAATGTCTTCAACATAATAGTCGGAATTTACCACTTTGTCCATCTCCTACAATTAACATCTGATTGTTAGCTTTATTCAAAGGTCAACATCAGGATTGATTATAACTCCATTGTACTAAATTATGATAGTGAACAAAAAATTCCATAATTTATTGAAATGTCATTTTTAATTATTATTTTCATGCGGTGTTAGTATAGTATGTCAAGAAATTGTACCACTAGTAAAAAAATAATTTATAATCCACACTTAACAACAGTTTTGAAGTTATTATTATTAGGTGTTGCATAAAATATATGATGGAAAGCAGCAGCCAGACGGCGTCTAAGCAATGCTAAAAACATCTTTACTTGATGACCGCACAGTGCCACCATTAATACTTCGCATTGCTCTTAATTTCTATTAGACTTGCCATCTACTTCTATCATTCAAACACATCATAAACTTATAGTGTATGGATACTCAAAATTAAAAAGGTACTTTTTAGGGTGTTCACACTCCTTCATGCATACAGAATGTTGCTCAAAATTTTGTCATAAAACGCTAGGTATCTAAAAACTATTAAAATATATTATTTATATTTTAATATACATTTATTTATTAACATTTCACTTAAATAAAATTATATTTATACTCCATTTATTTATTAACATTTCACTTAAATAAAACTATTAAAAAAATATAACTTTTTTCTGTAAAAAAATATAGCTTTGCTTTTATTATTTTTTCAATTGAATGTGGATTGTGTTAATTGAAATGAATTTTACATAAATCGATATGATGTTTGAAGTTTCTTAACCAAAAACATTGTCGTTCTTTTTAACTGATACACCTCAAACATAGGATAAATTTCGCCTGCCATGCAACTTCCGACGGTTTTGGATATAGTTCGAAAAACTGTCAAAAATGTCTTTTGTCATGTAAGTTTTGGCAATTTCAAATTGGTACAGAAAATATTGCTAAAAAATGTCAATCAAAGCTATATTGATTGTTTATTAATTTATGCTTAAACTAGTGAGGAAATAGAATATTGGTGTGATACTCATATTCTTTTATTTCTTTCCCCCCACCATTTCCTCACCATTTATTTTTTACCAGTCATACTCGTAATTCCTCTGAAAGTGTAAGTGCTGCTTGAGTCTCTTTAAATGAATATTCTTATATTAGTATGTTAGGATTTGAAGGCTTTTCCTATCTTAAATCGAGCTATATTTCCCTAAAATCTTAATTATATATAAAAACAACAACTTTAATTTAGAGCAATTTTTGGCTTCACTTTTAACTTTTGCTCAGTACGCATCGCGAATTTGGTCCTAATTTTTGTTTTGTTGGGGACTACTTTAAAACAAAAAGAAAATTCTAGAATTTGACATTCTCTCTGACTTCAAAAAGGTGGAACATGGCAAGTATATGGATTCATCAGCACAGTCAGGTAAAGCTACACATTCAGCAACTTTGAAATTGTAAATAATAATCTGTATCCAACTGGTCTGAAAGAAACATAATTTATTTTTCTAACTAGCGCTCCTTGTGCCCTTCTTAATCTATATGTATCTATATCTTTTTAATCTGTTTTCGATCAACTTTTTCTCAATAGATTTATTAAAATACTATTGTTTTAGTATGCTAAAAAAGTTTCAAATTGTTCAAGAATCAAGAAAAAAATAATTTATAAATATTCTCTTTGTTTCAAAGGTTTATTCCTTAGCTGGGTATACTGGTATAGCCTTCATATATAGTGACGTTCCTTTTAGGATTTTTAAAAGTTCGATCCTTCTGATTTGTATCTTTTTTTAGCTCTTCTGGGAGTTTCCTCAGACTGTTTTCCCCTGTGGGGTTTGAGGTGTTTTTATCTATTTTTTGTCTTAAAAAGATAAAAAAGAAGCAAGCAAACACTATAATATAGGAGGCATTTTAAACCAAATCTAAGAACCGGTTTTTTCATGGTGAGAAGAACCAATCTTCGTATTTTCGATTATCTGAGCTAAAATATAGGAGGCATTTTAAAAGGCAATTCCTATTCCAAAAAAACCAAACAGTTACATGACAAAAAATATATGTATGACTTATTTATATATTTTGAAGTTTTGATTTATTAGTTAGCTTCTCAGTATGTCAGGTAGAACTTTTTCACTTGACTTGCATAGATGATGCTTGTATCAACCCAAAACTGAAGTATTGTTGGGGTCTAAGCTCGATCTGGTGACAAGTACATTCTTTACCCTTAGACACTATATAGTCATTCCATATGGAAACGAAAAGGATGTCCTATTGTCTTAACCGATAGATAACATTTTTGTCATTCTAGATGCAAGAGAGTCAGTGGCCAAGGAATCTTTTGAAAACTCCTTCCACTGGCTTACTACTAGTGAGTCTGATGATTTGACTGCTTCATTTATGTCCCTCAATTATCGTTTTATGACTTGTTTATGCCCAAATGAACTCGTTTCGTGAAATAATCTGGTGCTTGAAACTGCTTAAATTCAAATTCCATGCTCGTGGTGTTTAATTTGCCTAATTATTTTTCTGTTGACACATTTCACTTCTGGAGATGATCAAGTATTTCTGTTTAAACTTACAAATAATTTCCCCTGTATTTTTCTACAACAAGCTGTTTGTGTTAATTATGATGGTGAATGTTGTATACTTTGTCTTCCCAAATGCAGTACAATATAATCTTAATTGTTTACATGCATGCTGCCCCACCCCCTCTCCTTTTCCTTAATGATGGATCATCTAAAGTGTGGATGTACCGTGAGACAATGAAAATATAAATTATAATGATGAGAACATGGAAGGAACAGTGCTCAATCGAGCTAGAAGACCTCCTTGATGGTAAATCCATAATTTGTTAACAACGCTCTGTATTTGATCAGAAGTTAAATGATTTTTTTATTCCAATTCTAAGTTGTGATTTATTGATCCACTTTAGACATTCTAATCCCTAAAATGACATCATAATTCTGAAAACCTGTATCTATCTATTTTCTTGATTTTTTATTATATTTGCTTTAGTATTGACAAGATTATACAAATGTTTCTTATTTTTATATGAAATATGTATATTTTTATATTGAAGTTTTTCAAACATTAGTCTATCCTCTAGTAAATATGTACTTACACAATTTGAATGTACCGATACAACACTTCAAGTATGGGTGCCCACTGTCCACATGTAGATCCAACCCGGTAAAAATTGAAAAAAAAAAAAAAAACGAATCAAAAATTGAAATTTTAATAAATTAAAAATAAAATAAAAATCATTCTTTTTATTAAGTTGGACTGGGTTTCAGATTTGATTTTAAACATCAATCCAAAGAGAATTTATACATATACACATATATTTTTGTTTATAAATTTATGGCATTGCTCTCTCTCTCACAGGCACACAAATATATATATATATATATATATATATATATATATATATATATAATTGAAGATAATTTTTAATAACTATTTGAGTAAAATATATAAATATAAGACTTGAATATGTTTTTACTCTCGAATTTGTTATCATTTTGTTTGTCCTCTATATTTAAAATTTAATTGTTTTTTCCTATGATTTGTGTGTCTTTGTTAAATTTAATAAATATATTATAAATGTTTCAAAAATATTATATTAATAATATTATTCAAATTAATTATATTATTTTTAAAATATAATGAATATCACTATTAAATGCCTATATAATTTTTTCTTTTGGTAAAAATGTTTATACAAATATTACATTAATAAAATATTATATTTTTCTAAAAAAAATTATTATACTTGTTTAAAGTCTAATTTACTTGGGTAATTATTCTAAAAGATTAATAGATGTGCATGATTATCATAAAGAGATAAATTCTAGAGACATTTGGGAGTCAATTACTGAGGCCCTAATAATAATTTACACTTATGGACCAACAATCCAACATTCTAACGACTTTCATAGAACAAGATAATTAAATATTAGATGACCATCTAATTTACTTAAACATAAAAACATATACCCATTTCTTTCATCGCTTTTCTGTCTCAGCTGGATATTCTTTTTTTTATTCGTCATAGCACTAACTACCTCTCAATTTCTCCCTCTTGTTTTTTTCTTTTTTTCTATGTCTCATTTTCTTCCATCCCAACACACCCCAAAATGGAATCCCAAAACGGAATGCATCTTTGGCATTTCCACTTCTTCAATAGGCTCCGTGTCAAACCAACTTCTTTGGATGTCAAAGACGTCCTCAACAGGTTCAGTGCCTGAGCAAAATAGGCACAATAATGAACATCACTTCTAAATTGAAAAGGGCATATATAGAGGGTAACATGGAAGAAGTATTGACCAAATTAAGATAAATGCAGACTAAATCTATTAATATGAATCAAATATTCTTAAAACAAATATCGTGGCGGTGCCAAGAGTGGATTGCTAATATTATTACCTCATGTGACTTCCTGATTTCCACCATATGTTCCTTCAAATCATCAAACTTGACATTCCCCAGCTCTTGCATATACTGAATGCTAGAAGTAGTTGTCAATTGCCTCACTTTCAGATCATCGCTCACAACAAATAGACACGGCCTCTTCATAAATCCCACAGCAGCTTCTCTTGCTCCATCATAACATCTTGGCTCAAAAAGTTTCAGTTTTGCTGGATATTCTAACATTTCTTTTTTCTTTGAAATCATTGTACGCCCCTCATTGTTATCTTTCACTACCACAGTGCCATACCAATACGTAGGAGTGTATTCTTGTGAAGCATTTAGTGGATTGCTCCCACAACCAAATTGAGGAGCGACCCTTGGATTCAGTAAGGATTTGTTTGATGACCCTATGAACCATGATGCATTGAGCTTCTTCACACTCGCGTACAAGTTATCAATGCTTCCCAACGATGATTTGCCATTCATAAGGTTCAGAATAGATCCAAGAGGTGTTGTGAGGAAGCTGACTAGAAAATCAACGAAATCTCCATCTGCTTCAGCAAACAGAACCTTGTTCTTTGATTTGCTCACCATTAGCTTGATTTCTACAGAACCTTTCCAATGACTCGGGCCAGTATCGGGTGAGAAAGAGTACGATGGCTCAATTTTTTTTCTGTTTGGAATGAATACATCACTTAGTGGAGATTTGGAGGTTAATGCGTGCTTTAATATGCTAAATATCTGAACAAGGAAGAAAAAAAAAGTAAGAACAAAGCAAGTTTTAATTCATCAAACAACGAAATTTCATACCAGTACCAAAGTATTCTTTAAAGGAAAGGTCTTGCAAATCTACAACTTTACATACATACATACATGTCATAAGTGCAAGTCACAAAAATGTTTTGAATCCAATGTATCTGAACTTTCTGCCACAAAATAATCATTTTTATCCCTTAAATGTATCTTTTTTATTGGCATAAACTTACAACTACTATTTGTTTCCCAATACATATCCATGCTCAAGCTTTTAAGTGCGTGATTCTAACATGATAATTGAAGAAAATGTCTTCTTTGATTTAGAAATTTGGAGGATTGAAGAGAAACACAAGGCAAAATCCCAGTTCCCTAACTTTTAACCAAATGAATATAAAGCAATAATACCTCCCTCGGGCCGACATCTTGAGACATTTCTTGCATCTTGCTGAAGTCTGTGTGTCCAAATAGGAGGGGTGTTTGAAGGGAGTCACTTGGAGAGCTACGGAGCACTTTCAAATCATCAAAGATCAAGAACATGGCATCCCCTTTAACGAAAACACCGTCGACCCCAGAAGCCTCGTCCTTGGACTCTTCCAGCAGCTCCATTTTCTTTCGCATCAATTTTCTACAAGAACACCATGCCCCATCAAAACTACTCAGCAACAAATCACTTCCTTTTGAACAGCTGTGACACATGAAATACTTTGTGGGCTCTGTGCCATCCACCTTCACTTTTAGTCTCTGGTAAGAAGCTTCTAACGGGTTGCGTGGAGCAAGCAACATTTTCTGGCAGATGTTGTTCCAGAAAACATCAGGGCGCAAATTTTGCACACTCTCGTAAAGATTGTTGATGCAACCAATCTCTACCGGTTGTTGAAATTGGTTCCCTAGCCGGATGATAGTTCCCAATGGAAGGGTCAGGAAACTAAAGAGAACATCAACAAAGTCTCCACTTGCTTCTGCCATAACTACACGCTTTTGCTCATTATCCACCCAATATCTCAAAGGGATTGTTGCTTCTTGGTTGGAAGCCATAACTGAAACATACAACTAAACATTAGTATCAATGAAACGAGAAAAAAAAATGCAAATCTTATAGTGAAATTTCTGATATCTCAACTTAGTTGTTCCTGTGATATCTCAACCCGGTATCCTTTCCTTAATTCAACAAAAGAATCACAAATTCTTACGAAATTCAAAAGTTGCATTACGATTCCAAATATAAAAAAACTCTATTGAACAGTATTGTCAGAACCATACCAAATTAGTCCGTTGACTTAATCATGAAAACCAATCTTGCAAAGAGCTATTCAAAGTTCAAACCAGGCAAACTAGATAAAATTGGCTAGAACCAGCTAGTTGGAAAAGTATTTTTTTTATTAAAAAAATAATATTATAATCAATGATACAGTTCTAATTCAATATTATGTTGATTGATATTATATCAATTATATTTATTTAATTCTAACTACGGTTTTTTTGGTGTTATTTCTAAGTGTTCTTAACTGTTAAGGTGAGAGTATTTGATTTAGTTTCATATTTAATTTTAAATTATGAGTTGTGAGTTATAAAAATGATAACTGAACTTCCTTATAAAAAAAATATAATTGAACTTTAATTTTTATATGAAGTTATCAATATTATATTTCTTTATTTAGAATGCCTTAATATATTGTATTAAAATTAAAATAATATTATTTAATTATTATATATTCAATCACGTACAATTGGATTTTATATATATAATATATCCAGTTGGATTATATTAAACTTTTAAGTATTGTCGTGACTGACTAATCTAGTTTTAAAAGTTTTGATGATAAATAATGAAGGTTGAAAACATGTACACACTACATACAAGTAACACTTAAAGTTAGATACATTTAATGCTTAAATATTAAAATATGTTTTTATAT
>NW_024464673.1:24549-40827 GCF_000004515.6 Glycine max | reverse complement strand
CCCAATCGGTGTAAAACAAAGAATGTCAAAGATCAAACACCGCAAGAAGCATGGAGTGGAGTGAAGCCAAGAGTTGATCACTTGAGAGTATTTGGGAGCATTGCATATGCTCATGTACCCGACCAAGGAAGATTCAAGCTTGATGATCGGAGTGAGAAACATGTGTTCATTGGCTATGATGCAAGCTCAAAAGGCTACAAATTGTACAATCCAAACAATGGAAAGACAATTGTGAGCCGAGATGTCGAGTTCTATGAAGAAGGCACATGGAATTGGGAGGAGAAAGAAGACACTTATGATTTTTTCCCGTACTTTGAAGAAATAGATGAAGAAGCCTTGACTCCAAATGATTCAACTCCAGCACTTTCACCAACTCCTTCAACCAATGAAGCCTCATCATCTTCCGAAGGGAGTTCAAGTGAAAGGCCAAGAAGAATGAGAAATATTCAAGAATTATATGATGAAACTGAAGTTATAAATGATTTGTTTTGTCTTTTTGTTGACAATGAACCCTTAAACTTTGATGAAGCAATGAAAGACAAAAGGTGGAGACAAGCCATGGAAGAAGAAATCAAAGCCATTGAGAAGAACAACACATGGGAGTTATCAAGCCTTCCCAAAGGTCATGAAGCAATTGGAGTCAAATGGGTGTTCAAAATCAAGAAGAATGCAAAAGGAGAGGTTGAGAGACACAAAGCAAGACTTGTAGCTAAAGGTTATAAGCAACAATATGGAGTTGATTATGATGAAGTGTTTGCACCGGTTGCCCGCATGGAAACCATTCGTCTTCTTATTTCCTTGGCAGCTCAAATGAAGTGGAGAATTTTTCAGCTTGATGTAAAATCGGCATTTCTAAATGGCTATCTTGAAGAAGATGTCTATGTTGAACAACCAATGGGTTTTGTCATTGAAGGTCAAGAAAGAAAAGTCTTGAAATTGAACAAGGCGTTGTATGGTCTAAAGCAAGCACCGAGGGCATGGAATACTCGCATTGACAAGTACTTCCAAGACAATGGGTTTGTTCATTGTCAAAATGAGTATGCTCTTTATGTTAAAACTTTTAATAATGGTGATGTCTTATTTATTTGTCTTTATGTGGATGATCTTATCTTTACCGGCAATAACCCAAATTTGTTTGAAGACTTCAAGGAGTCCATGTCTCGTGAATTTGATATGACAGATATGGGACTCATGTCATATTACTTGGGAATGGAAGTGAAGCAAACGGAGAATGGTATCTTTGTCTCACAAGAAAGGTACACAAAAGAAGTGTTGAAGAAATTTAATATGCTTGATTGCAATCCCGTGAACACACCTATGGAAGGTGGCTTGAAGTTATCAAAGTTTGATGAAGGAGAGAAGGTAGACTCCACGATCTTCAAGAGTCTTGTGGGGAGTTTAAGGTATCTAACCAATACAAGGCCCGATATTCTATATGCGGTGGGAGTTGTGTGTCGCTTTATGGAGGCTCCTACCTCTCCTCATCTAAAAGCCGCAAAAAGAATTCTTCGTTACTTGAAAGGTACAATTGATTTTGGATTGTTTTATTCTCCCTCCAATAACTATAAGCTTGTGGGATTTTGTGATAGTGATTTTGCCGGAGATGTTGATGATAGAAAAAGTACTACCGGATTTGTATTTTTTATGGGTGATTGTGTTTTTACATGGAGTTCTAAGAAGCAAGGCATTGTGACACTTTCTACTTGTGAAGCCGAGTATGTAGCTACAACTTCTTGCACATGTCATGCCATTTGGCTAAGAAGATTGTTGGAGGAACTTCAGTTGTTGCAAAAGGAAAGCACAAAGATCTATGTTGATAATAGATCTGCACAAGAGCTTGCCAAGAATTCGGTGTTCCATGAACGAAGTAAGCATATAGATACAAGGTATCATTTCATTAGAGAGTGCATTGCCAAGAAAGAAGTAGAATTGACTCATGTGAAAACTCAAGATCAAGTTGCGGATATTTTCACCAAGCCTCTCAAATTTGAAGATTTTCGAAGATTGCGAGCAAGACTTGGTGTGCAAAAGAATTTTCCAATTAAGGGAGGATGTTAGATATTAATTAGAAAAATAATAATAACAAGTTTTATGAGCCTTAAATTGTGGAAGATGAAAGTTGTAAGGTTGTGAGTTACAAAGTCTTGAATAAGCAATTATGTGAGCATTTAGTATTCTTGAATAAGCAAATTATGTGAGTGGTCACTCTATTTTAGTATAAATAGGGGATCATACTCTTGTATTTTGTGTGGCAAATGAAATAAAATCTTCTTCTTCTTCCAACACTAGATGTGTTACGACACCAAGACGAAAACCTAGAAATCAATTAAGCCAAAATCGTGAAAACAGAAAAGGCGAGGAAGGTCAAAGACGCCGAAGTTCCGAGGAAATGCAAGGTGGAAGGGCGACACGAAACGACAAACCTCCAGTTGTGGTCGAGAGTGACCAAGGTTTGCAAATCTCGGTAAGTGTCTTTGCCAGAAGATAGGAACCGTCAAAGTTCAGTTTGGAAAGCGGTTAAGGGAGTGAGGTCGATAAGAGCTTTGGTTCAAATGAGGAGGTGGAGGTGGTGGTGGGAAGAGATAATTTGTTGTGACGTCTGCGGCTTCGACTGCGGCGGCAGAAGGAGGAGCACACGACGGTGAGACGGCAATGGTGACGGCATGGGGATGGCGGAGCGAACTGGGGGGGAGGGTGTTGACAGAGAACCCCACGATCTTGTTCCTTAGCCTCTTCGATGGTCATGGGCACTTCTAGCTTTGTGAGGGAAGAGTGAACGAGAATGAGAATCTCTCAGTTTTTTTTTAATGGATCTAGGGTTGTCCAAGCTCTCGCCCAATTAAAACGTGCCACGTCAGCAACAAAAAGTGGAAACTCAATGTTTTTAAAGACGGTTTTAAAAAAACGATTTAATTTTAGAAGATGGTTTTGAAAAAATGATACAGTAAAGTATATTTAAAGTCATTTCTAAAGAAATTGCCTTTAAAAAGTTACAACTATTTACAAAAATGTCGCCGCTTTGCTTACTACATTGACCTTTGTATAACTGACTTAAAATCAATATCATAAAATACTTTTTTTCTAGTAGTATAATTGTTTTATACTATAATTTTAAACTAATCAACTTCAAAACATATATACATGAAAAGTTGCAAGCGGATGGGGATGGGGATAGGGTCTGCTCACCTCTAGATCCGCAGTGGATAATAGCCTAACTTTTTGTTATGTGATAAAAAAAACATTAATTAAATTATAAAGTGAAGATAAAATTTACATCCTTGTCGTTAATTTAGTCTCATTCAAAAGTGAAGCATTCTCATGTCATGGACAAGCCTAAATGTTAATGATTGACATACAAAGCAAATCAATGTAACGCTCTGGTGGAATTATTACAAAATAATTCTTATTCTACAAGGCAATGTATCATTGGACTGCATTTACGTTTGTTTTAATCAATACCAGAACTCAGATTCTCTTACCTGCCAAATTATAATTTTTTTACTGAGTTAACAGTTGATACAAATTTAGATGTTACGAAAATTAAATGAAATTCTAAATCCGAATTTTCGTAAATAATTCTTTTCATAATTTTATTTAGGATACGTGTAAATAGTATGAATGTTTTTTTTTTTTGTTTTTTTATAAAACAAATCCATTTTATATATGTATCCTTCTTTTTCCCCCTCGGTAAGGTATATACAGTAGGATATTTGCCAATAATTTTACAAAAATAGGTAAAAGTAAAAAAAATATTTTCGTATAAGGTGTAAGTAATTTTTTGAGCGAATTAGGATATTTTCTTATCTAAAGCTACAGAATTAATTCCCCAAAATATTAAGATTCATTTTAAGTAGTTGATATATCTTAATAGATAATTATTCATACACATAAAAATTCATGAATAAGTTTATTTAACATTCATGTTAGATGATATAGTATGAAAATTATTGACATGTCATAGGTTTTGTTTTATATCAATTATAATTATAATTGATGTAGAAAGTAACTTTTACATCAATTACAAACCTAATCAATGAAAAAAGTGATTTTTTTAAAATAATTAGATTACATGTATGACCCATGTAAAAAATACATGGGATATAACTAGGATAAAAAAAAAAATCACTCTTGTAAATAATTTTGAAGGCAGGATTTTGGTTAGAGAGCATCCACGGTTAAGGGAAATCTGAAATATAATCATAAATATGTTACTTTTTTAATTTATTATTTTTAAAATAATTACTCTTTAAAAACTGAGAGCACATTAGTTATTTCGTGCGATTCGTGATGCATTTCTTCGTACAGAATAATAGCAATCTTTTATTTATTCTTTTACGTGTGCAGTTATGGACGTCTGCACGTTGGAAATCAAATATTGACCTCAAAGATAGCCCAGTACAAGAGATATGGCTTAGGCTTCACTCACTGCATATCCCCCCACACTTCCGCTTCATTTGGTTAAACACCTTGATTGTGGACGGCTGCCATTTTTTATCAGATGCGGTGTTACCTTTCTGTTTACTTCCTTTATTACCTAAATTGAAAACATTGCAAGTTCGAAACTGTGATTTTGTGAAAATCATATTTGATGTGACAACTATGGGACCACTCCCTTTTGCCTTGAAGACATTGATTTTAGAGCGGCTGCCAAATCTGGAGAATGTTTGGAATTCAAATGTTGAGCTTACGTTCCCCGATGTGAAGTCATTGGCACTATGTGATCTGCCAAAGTTAAAGTATGACATGTTGAAGCCATTTACACATCTAGAACCACATCCTCTAAATCAAGTCTGTATTCAAAAGGTATCATTACTACTTCTATATATATGAACTAAATTTCCATCATTAGTGTTCTTTACTACTTCTGTATATATGAACTAAATTGTCATCATTAGTGTTCTTTACTACTTCTATATGAACAAATTGCCATCCTGTTAAAATTAAAAAGTTGTGAACCTTTCCCATATATATGCTATGTTGAGTCTTCTATCGATCTTCTACGCATATTTGCTTCCATTTTTTTTATGATTTATCCACATAAGTCAGATAATACAGCTACTATTAAATATTGATCATGATGAATTTATAATGGAACATGTTGCATTCATGATGTGAAACAGCATTTGAGGTACGATCCCTACTCTCATTATTTTCTTCTACAACCTTCCTAATAATCTCATTTATCACTTTTCCCGTCTCAAAAATATTAAACTCGAAATAAATTTGTTTGGACACATATCGACATACGGTATCAATATCCTTTCCCCACCTTATAAATAGCTAGCCTAGTTCGTCTTTTTTTCTTTTAGCATGAAAGTTCATTATTTCAATTATATAAAAAAGAGCTGGATCTATAACTGCCCTAACCTGCTTTGTTGGTTTCTCTTCGTAGCTTACACCCAACATAGAGCACCTGATACTCGGTGAACATGAACTGAACATGATTTTGAGTGGAGAATTCCAGGGAAACCACTTAAACAAGTTAAAAGTTCTTACTCTGTCGTTTGAATACGACGAATTTCTACAACGGGTGCCCAATATAGAGAAGCTTGAGGTGTGTGATGGTTTCTTCAAAGAGATTTTCTGCTTTGATAGCCTTAATGTGGATGAGGATGGATTGGTTTCACAGCTGAAAGTGATATGCTGGGACTCCCTTCCAGAGCTTGTTTCCATTGGGTCAGAGAACTTTGGGATTGTGCCCTTTCTCAGAAATCTAGAAACATTGCAAGTAATCAGCTGTTTGAGTTCAATAAATCTGGTACCATGCACAGTGTCTTTCTCCAATCTGACATATTTGCTAGTACAAAATTGCAAGAGTCTGCTATATTTGTTCACATCCTCAACAGCAAGAAGTTTGGGTCAACTCAAAACAATGGAGATAAGTTGGTGTGATTCAATTGAAGAGATAGTGTCTTCAACAGAGGAAGGGGATGAATCAGATGAGAATGAGATAATATTTCAGCAGCTCAATTGTTTGAAACTTATAAGATTAGGAAAGCTGAGAAGGTTCTACAAAGGGAGTTTAAGTTTCCCGTCCTTGGAGGAATTCACAGTAATCGGTTGCGAGAGAATGGAAAGTTTGTGTGCAGGTACAGTCAAAACAGACAAGCTGTTAGAAGTGAATATTAATTGGGGCGGAGATGTTATCCCATTGGAAACTAATCTCAACTCTGCCATGCAAAACCGATAGCCATTTCTGTCTTTTTAATCAACATTATTATAATTGTTGTTATCATACACTGTGTCAGAAATTTGGATGGAAATAACTTTTTCTGAGGAGAATGACTTTGCCTAAATAACTCGCAATTCGAGGCCATGTTAAATTATTTTTATCTTTATTTATGTACTAGTTTAAAAAATTAATGAATTTCGTTTTTACGAGTATGCTATGTTAAAAGATTAATTTTAATTTTTAAGAGTTTAATTACTATGTCTATAACTAAAAGTGCGTCATAAGTTATATTAATTGTTCTTTTTGTTTACTATTACTTTTACCTATATTTCAAGCTTCAAAGTTTTCAACATATAACTTTGTCGAGAAAAAAAAAATCTTCAACATAACTCTTGATTGTAGTTGGAGTTTTCCACTTTGTTAATCTCCTACAATTAACATGTAAATCGGCTTTAGCCAAGGCCAATAACGGAATTGTAACTGCTGTACTGAATGAATCATTCGATTATTTATTAAAATTACGAAGAGTATCCGTGTGAATATTGTCCCTATTAATTATTTGGGAGACTTTTTTTAATATATATATATATATATATAATAATAATAATTTTTTAACAGAATTGATGTTTAAAAAAATAGTTTTATATAAAATAAGATAATTACATATTTTCCTGTAAAAAAATATTTATATAATTCTAATCATAATAAAATGAAAATTGAATATTGATTTCACAAAAAGGTCTATATTATTTTTAATTTTTAACCAAAAATTAAGTCAAATATAATATATGTATGACTACAAAATAACATTAACTAAAAAAAATTATTAGCAACTTACTTAGATTAAACTATAAAAATTCTTAATAAACAACATTTAAAACCATGCAAGAAAATTCTTTCACGATATATTAACATAGCATTTATATTAAATTTTTTTATCAAATAACTACATAAAATATCCGTAATATTTTAAGAAGTGAAAAAATGTACTTTTTAAAAAATAATATTACAAAATTTTAAAAATTTTATTTTATTTTTTTGTATGGTTTTTTATTTTATAATATTATTTATCTATTTTTTATTAATTAATTTTTTATTTTTATAATCTATTTGTCTGATTTTTTATTATTATAGTGGTACGTCTAACTATTTTTTCATATTTCTTAGTATCTTTACATTTTATTTTTAGATTAATATTTATAATTTATTGAAACAATTTAAAAATTAAAATATGAATATTCTATTATGATAAAACTATTTTAATATTATTTCACAAAAGATAAACTTTCAAAATGGTAAACTCGCATGTTTAAAAAAAAATTAAGTTTCAAAATTTATTGTAGAATAATTTTATGTATGTTAAAAAGTCAAAACCAAATTAAAATTCAAAAGTCAAGTCCTCCCATGAGGTAACAAGTTAGAATTATTTTATGTATGTTACTCTCATGGGAGTATTAGACACTTCACCAAACTTCTATTACTAATGGGATGGCCCCAAAAACCTGCATCACAAAGCACGATATTTTTCTCTTAACAATTTTTATACTTTGGTATGGCTTGTTAACAGTAGTATTTGAAGTTACTGTAGTGCTCTAATTAAATAAAATTCAGGAATATTTGTGCAACTTTGATATTTTAATCTCTTTATTTTTTCCCTCTATAGAGTATATACGCGCGTAATAAGTCTCAAAATATGTTTGCTCAAAGACAAGATGCATATAAACCCCAAGTTCCTAATATATGTTTTTGTTAATACTAACACGGTGGCACCTATTTCATTTTTTTTATTATGTTCAACCAAATATTAATTATACAAACTATTTTTAAAAAATAATAGCAAATAAACTTAATTAACATCTTAATTAATATAAAATTAACTACTAATTACATAAATCAGTTAGCATAAAGTTGTTTCAACTTAATTTGTGATCTAGATAAAAAAAAAACGAGCTTAAAATTAAAAATAAAAAAATCTTATAATATTTGAGTATGAAAGGAGTCCGGGTGAAGCATAGAAAATTGAGGAGGCAGGGGAAGGTTAGTCAAAACATTGGAATTTCCACAGTTCAACAAACGAATTCTTGGACTTGTTGCTATGTACAGTCTAGCAACTTTAAGAAACACGGGTCGTAGTAAGCATGACACTATTACAAAAGTCCTTTTAAAGATACTTTTCACAATAGTTCGCCTTTAAATTTTTCTTTGTGAAAAATGAATACTTTGTGGGTGTGTTTGAGTCCGAGGTGGTGATTTATGGTGTGGCTATGGAGATTGGGAAAAAAGATGATACAAGATGTCATATTAATGTAACAATTAATGTTTATAACGTAAAATTAAAAAAAAGGACTCAAACGAATCACTTAAATTACTAGAAAAAAATTAAAACAATATATCAAAATCAAATAATTATGAAATATAATAAATAAAAAATTACATTAAATTAAAAACTTGAATAAAAATAAATAATAATTATGATTGTTTAAAATCTTTTATATTATCAATGTGCAACGTTTTTTCTCGATGAAATTTACATCATTTTCCTTCTTAATAATTAGTTATCGATGTCTCATTCCAAAGTCAGGCACTCTCGAACTTTAACAGCCGTGAGTGTTATTGGAAAAAAAACCCTCAATATTAATAATGGGTATAAAAATATGTTTTTGACTCCTCTAAAAATTTTGAAATTTAGTTTTAATACTTTTAAATTTTTTTATCCTTTTAAAATTATAATGTACCACTTTTAGTTTATATAAGGATGAGAAATAGTTTAGACAATATGCTTTAGGATTAAAAGTGTGCATTTTAAAATTGAAGCGACGAAAAAGATACTTTTTAGAGAAACCAAAATCGAATTTTAAAAATTCTTGAGAAACTAAACATATTTTACTAGTTAATAACTTATATAGCTAAACAAAGAAAATGTGATAGTCCGATTGAATTGTTTCAAATTTCAAATAAGATACGGCAAGGTGATCGTTGAATTGCACGTAAGTTTGTCATGATAGTAGCTAAGCTGGGATCCTCTAAACCCAGCAATATTACATTCTTGTAATGAAAGTCAACAGCTCAAACAAATTTTGATGTTACGAAAATTAAATAAAATTCTAAATCCCAATTCTTTTCGAACCTAGTAATAATTAATTTCATATTTTTATTTATTGTTAGAATAATGATATATGAAAATTCATCTAATTATCATAAATACTTATTTGATATTTTTATTTATTTTTCTCTATGTCTGTTTTTTTCCTATTAAATTGTATCACTTATCATATATTTATATTTATTTTTATTCTCTCACAAAATTTCTATTAGCATATGAGGTGTCCATTAATATTTATTCTTGTTCTTATGCATGTTCAGGATTCGGAGAATGCGCGAAATGTAGCATTGGCTTCCCTCGAATGTGACCAACAGCTACAAAATATAGGGGATGGCTTAATGCCGAAGCCAAAAAGGTGCTTCAGTAAATTGCACTCTTTGATTGTGGACCAGTGCCAATTTTTATCAGATGCAGTGTTACCGTTCGATTGGAAACATTGCAAGTTCGAGACTGTAATTATGTGAAAACCAAACCATATTTGGTGTGAAACGTGCAACACAAGACTTCTACAACAGGTATATGTTGACAATTGTAATTGCCATAAAAGTGTGTTTCCCGAATCAGTAGCCAAAGATCTTGTGAAACTTGAAAATCTAGTTATTGCAGAGGATAATGCAATAGTTGCAATATAGCCTGCTATAATCGTCTAATCGATTGCCCCTGGATGAAAACTTTCAGCCCTGTCAACAACTGGTTTTCTGCAGCAAATGATTTGAGTTTTATTTTCTCATTAATATACAGTCAGTCATATAGACTACTAACACACGCCATTGTACTTTATCATCAGTATAATATGTTAAAGGATCTCAAATCTTTATAAACAATCTCTTACCAACCATCTAAACTATTTTTCATTATTTTCTTCTCCGTTGGACCCTCAATAACATCTCCTTATTGATCACATTTATCAAATGTTTCATCTTAAAATTTTAAACTCTAAACAAATTTGTATGCCTACATACAATATCAAAACCTTTCCACCTTATTAATAGTTAGCCTGGTTCAATTTTTTGGCTTTTAAGTAAATTATATATATATTTTCTTTTAAAATGACTTTGCACCTATTTAATTGAAAAAATTAATTTCTCATTAACTATCAGGCATATTTCAGTATGAAATCTCATTTTTCAATTATACATAAAAGTGTTGGATCTATAACTATCCTAAACTGATTTTTCTCATTGTTATTGTTTTATGTGATTGTGAAAAAGCTTAATAATTTATAAAGTTCTTATCAATTAATGTGTGATTCAATAACTTGTTCCACTAGGACGATGCATGCATTATATTTCATGTGAACCCAATAGCTTACTATTCATAAAAAAAATCCCAACCTATCTTATTTAACCTTTTGTAATATGTAGAGATTGTTGTAATTTGAAGTATATAACAAAAGATCGAGTCCCATATTGTTGGGGATAATTTTGACTCAAGTTTTTATATATCAGTTTTGTGGTATAGGTTTAGAAGCTAACTAGTAAAAAAAAAATTCTATAGTGCAAGCATTCTCCTTTTCCTCAGTATTCTTAATTTGAGTTTAGCTTACCAACATACATCTCAGCTTTTTTCCTTAGCACTCCTTTAATCACGCACATTCAGTTTATTCCTTCCAGTTTGGAATAGTGACAAGACAAATTATAACTTACGATCATATCCAATTCAAAGAACATTGAGGTTTATATATATATATAGCTTATGTCACTTTAACCAAAGCAGCAATTGCTGAAATTGCTCGAGACAAGAAGTTGTTTAATGTGGTGGCTTTTTGAGAAATAACAGACAACCCCAATCTAAAAAAGTCCAGGAAGATATTGTTTACGTGTTGGGATTGAGATTGGAAGAAGAAGGTGAGAATGTAAGATGGAAGTTAAGTCAATAGGTTGGGGATTCCACTTGATATATGGTGATTATAAGGGCTGCAAAATTTTGCTAACTTCAAGAAATAAAAACGTATTAACTGATAAAATGGAAGTTAAGTCAACTTTCTGTGCAGAGGAATTAGATGAAAAAGATGCTGATCAAGTTGTTTCGGAAGGAGGCTAGAATATAGGGCGAAATGTCCAAGTCTAAACAAGAAATTGTTAAGAAGTAATGTTCAGGATTACCTATGGCAATAGTTATAGTTGGAAGGACATTGAGAGACAAGAGCAACTCAGTGGGAAAAACTTAAAAACAAAGACCAGGTGGGAGATCAGACTAATAAAAATTAATCTAAGCTCCCGATGACTACCGAAGCATCCAAACTAACAAAAATTACATCAATAATGATCCCTTATGCTTTCAGCATTAAATGGAAAAGAATTGTTGTATTCGTGTGTCGGATACAGCCGGGATACAACTTTGATACGACTCACGTTGCTTGGATACGACTCTCATGTTTCTTTGAATATTTTAATAATATTATTGTTTAAACTTTAGTTACGATTTTTAAAATAAATAAAAAGTACAAACATAAACAAAAACACAACTTTTTGCTTTTCTCAAAACATAAACAAAAACATAACATATCATTTTCCTCCGAGCATGAAAAGTCCTTTTTCGGCAATTTTGAACTTTCTTTTAGTGAGGGAGTTTATTTTTCTGGTCTCTCTCCACACAAAGCACAAACCATGCTTTTATTGAACATAATCTTTCTGCCAACTATGATTGCTAAAACATAATCCGCATATTTGCAGTGTTTTAAGTTTTAACAACTCTCAGTATCATTTTCATAATTTCATTTTAACACCAACATATTGACTTTTTTTTTAACATTCATATATATATATATAAAGGAATGTTATAAAGGAATGTTATCATCATATTTTCATCGATTCCTATTATAAGGTATCTATTATTAGTAAGGCTTAAGGTATCCTTTAATCCATTAAATATAAAAGTTATTTTTCATAAAAGATGTAACTTTATTATTTATCACTATTGTTCATAAACTAGGAATGTTACTCTTCCAAACCCTCCTCAACATCACCTCCGTGACAAGTGGTCCCCCTCATCTGACTTTGGAAGTAACCGCCCCTCATGGAGAGAAGCCTCTCCTACTTCTTAAATTTATGTAATTAGTGAGAATCTCTGTATCTTTTTAACTTAACAGGATTTTTATTAATTTTTTAATAGATTAATGTTTATATATATTCATTTAAATTTATATTATTCTATTTAATTTGATCACATTTATAGATGACTTATTGTCTTAAAATATTAATTTACATGAATTATTGAAATATATTCCAACAATAAAAAAGGCTATACATGCATGCAGAATCAATACACAGCTAATGAATTAAAAATTTAGTAGATGTGAATTAATGGGATGGAATTAATGTGTTTAAGATCATGTTTGAGTGTGAAGCTGGCAATCTTCTTTCTTGTGAGAATAAAAGAAAAATTCTTTGTTAAAGACACAAATATACATTCAAACTTATATCTTTTTTATGTTTTTTAAAATCTGAGATGCCTTTGTAATTTTTAACACATGGTTACTTGATCTGGTTTTAGTAAATGTATTTTGATTTTTGATTGAACAACTATATAACATTATAACATCTATTACTCATAGCTCTGACGATCTGTGAGAAGAGATGTAATGTACCTAGTACAAGAAAATCAAGATCAAAGCATGAAGACTGTGTCCAGCCAGTAACTAATTCTGTGTGGATATGCTTGAAAAGCAAGTGGATTACATCCGTTACAGGCGAAACTTTGATGAACTAGAAGTGTGTTAATTTCCTTACTTAGGAACGATGATGACCACAAAAAGACACGGTTTTCCAATTGTTTATTTCCTTACTTAATAATGCAATGAGGACAATTGAGACAGGCTGGCAGGGATGGATCATTCATTTATAAGCTTAAACTGAAAGAATCTTTAATTTACACCCGTGAAAGAAAAAGCCAGGACCACTTCTACTCTCCATTATATCAACCTACTTCCCCACTTATTTCGTTTACGTCCTTAGCTGGGGCATCAATTTGTTTATTTAATCCCTGTACTTTTTATAAAAATGTTATTTGTGGCCCATCATGAATATATAGATAATCACCACAATTAATAATGCAATGAAGATAAGATGACAATTGAGATAAGAGGGAATGAACCTTAAGATATTTTTACATTCCAAACACTCAAACAGGGAGGATCATTTCTGATCGAGTATGTTTTCTGGTTTCTTTCGTCATGCTCTCAGTATTCTCTTGCTCTTTAACTTGATCTTGGTCTTCTTCGGACTAGTAGTACGCCATCCATATGCTTAAATCATGTTTAGCTTGCCAACATATTTCTGCTTTCTTCCTAAATCTGCTCTTTTTTTCTCACATTCAGTTTATTGCTTAGGATTTGGAATAGTGACAAGTAAAGACAAATCACAACTCACGGTCATCCAATTCCAAGAATAGAGGTTTGCTCCTTTCTTTATAGCTTATTATATTGGCTACTTCTTTTGTTCATTTATTCAAGATTTGAAGAAATTTCACTCATAAAGATGGATATATAAAGTTCTCGTTTAGATCTTTCAACTCTCATGGCTAATTTAACAAAAAAAATAATACATTATAATTTTTTCCTAATTTAACTGGTAGCTCTTTAACAAAATTTTGACAAAATTCATTTCATTCAAATGTCCAATAATAAGCTTCAAAACGAGGGGAATATTCAGAAATGAATGCTCATAAATAAATATATTTGCAGGCTAGCTTTTTGTTTCTTAGTTATCAATTTGGTCTTCAAGGTTTAATTTGATTTCAAATTTCAGCGGCTTTTATTTATGAACAGTGGCAATTAGTATATTTATTATTAGTTTAAAAAATAAAACAAATTTCATTTCTTTTTCTTCTTGACTTTTGGTTCTGTGCTTGGTTTCATCCTCGGAAGGATTTCCCAAAGCAAAGTGGTGGTGCCACGCCACAGTGGTCAACTTTTGAGTGCGTGTGGTTTGGTTGGGTTAAGCCAAAGTGCGGAGTGAAGAAGAAGAAAAAATGAGAATCCTTTTATTTTTTTATATAATAATAAATATAGTGACGGAAGAAGAAGAAATGATTAAATATCGTCACTATTCATAAACAAAATCAGTTGAAATTTTTTATCTTAAGGATGCCAACCTAATTAGACGGAAAAGAGCAGATTGGTCTGTTTTGTCTATACCTTTTAAAAAATAATTTAGGAACCAAATTGATAATTATGTTTTTTTTAAGGATGATTCAAACTTTTGAATTAATAGTGATGTATATTTTCATTATTTAACTATATGAATTTATTACGGAGTTGTGAATAAGTTATGTTTTAAAACATAACTTTTAATAAACCACATGCTAATGTGCACAAAATAAATGAAATGCATGGATAAATGCACTGACTTATCCATTTTGAGCGTCCTTGTCTTACAATTGGTTGTGATCATAAACATATATGTTAGGGATCATTTGGATAAATTATTTTTATTATTTAATAAATTATTTTTTAGCGTCCTGGTCTTACAATTGTACTGCGATCATCAAAATATATTTGAAATTATTGAATTCTATTTAAATAAATTATATTTATAATTTAAAAATATTATTGAAAATGAAAGTTTTTAAACCATGGAGTCCTTTCCGTTGTTCATTGATTATTAAATGAACTTGTGAATTTTGATTGATGAAATGTATTTCCTTAATTAGTTATAGACTGATATGGTTTTTATTTATGTGGGGAAGAGATGTAGTTATAGTATCAAGCTGACAGAATGGAGTCTGTGTTGTCCCCGATAGTGGAACGAACGTTTAATTTTGCGGTGGACCCCATTATTCGGCAGTTGGCCTACATCCTCCGTTGCAGGCAAAATGTTGATGAACTCTTGACTAGTTTTGAGAGTCTTGAACTTGAAAAAGAGTCCATAGATCGTCGATGTGACCAAGCTCAGAATAATTTACAAAACATTGAAGCCAAAGTCAAAGAATGGTCAAGGAAAGTAGATGAGTTCAAGACTGAACTAGAGAAGTTTAGGAACGATGAAGGCCACAGAAAGACAGGGTTGTCCAATGTTTTATTTTTATTTCCTTACTTTTGGAATAGGCATAGACTTGGCAGACAAGCTAAGAAGATGGCAGAGATTGTCAAGAATCTAATAGATGAGTCGGCCAAGTTCAATGATGTTTCCTACACAGACAACTTAACATCTAATGATTTCACTTTGTCTAATCCGGGCTACATGGGATTTGCTTCTAGACATTCTACAGTGGAAAAAATAATTGCAAAACTTGAAGATTCCTCTGTAAGAATGATTGGGCTGCATGGGAGTGGTGGCATGGGTAAGACCACTTTAATCAAAGCAATTGCTAAGAAAGCTATGGAGAAGAAGCTGTTTAATGTGGTGGCTATATCAGAAATCACAGCCAATCCCAATCCACAAAAAATCCAGGAAGACATTGCTTCTGCGTTAAGATTGAGATTGGAAGGGGAGGGTGAGAATTCTAGAGCTCATCGTCTGATGACGAGATTAAAGCAAGAGAAGGAGAACACCCTTATAATCTTGGATGACCTTTGGGACAGATTAGACTTGAATAAGTTAGGGATTCCACTTGATGGTGATGTTGATGATAATGATTTAAACACGAAGACAAGCAATGCTAAACAGGGTCCCAAAGAGGCGACTAAAGAAAAATCTCTTGGTGATTATATGGGCTGCAAAATTTTGCTAACTTCAAGGGATAAAAACGTATTAACTGATAAAATGGAAGTTAAGTCAACTTTCTATGTAGAGGAATTAGATGACGATGATGCTCTGAGGTTGTTTCGGAAGGAGGCTAGAATACAGGGTGAAATGTCCGAGTGGAAACAAGAAATTGTTAAGAAGTATTGTGCTGGGTTGCCTATGGCAATAGTTACAGTTGGAAGGGCATTAAGAGAAAAGAGCGACTCGGAGTGGGAAAAACTTAAAAACCAAGACCTGGTGGTGTTCAGAATTCTATGGAGATTTCTGTAAAAATGAGTTATGACCGTCTAAGAAAATGAGGAGCTCAAGTCCATTTT
>NW_024464673.1:11074-23786 GCF_000004515.6 Glycine max | reverse complement strand
GGAGAGAGAAACCATTGTCAAATTTCGTTTCTTTCTCAACTAAAGCATTTGCATCAATTGCATGTGGTGGACTTAAGTATTCCATGTGCCCAATTTTTTCCCAAGGAATTGTTCTTTGACAAGTTAAATGATTACAAGATTGAGATTGGGAACTTCAAAACGCTTTCAGTTGGAGATTTCAGGATGCCTAATAAGTATGAAAAGTTCAAATCTTTGGCATTGGAGCTGAAGGATGACACTGACAATATTCACTCTCAGAAAGGAATAAAGTTGTTGTTTAAAAGAGTTGAAAATTTGTTGTTGGGAGAGCTGAATGGTGTTCAAGATGTTATTAATGAGTTGAATTTGGATGGATTTCCACATCTGAAACACTTATCCATCATAAACAACCCTAGCATCAAATATATCATCAACTCAAAGGATTTGTTTTATCCTCAGGATGTTTTTCCCAAGTTGGAATCTCTATGTCTCTACGAACTAAGAAAGATAGAGATGATATACTTTAGTTCAGGTACAGAGATGATATGTTTTAGTCCATTTACAGATTGCTCATTCACCAAATTAAAAACCATCAAGGTCGAGAAGTGTGACCAATTGAAGAATCTTTTCTCCTTTTGCATGGTTAAATTGCTTGCGAGTCTTGAAACAATTGGTGTCTCCAATTGTGGTTCTTTAGAGGAGATCATTAAAATACCTGACAATTCTGATAAGATTGAGTTTCTTAAGTTGATGTCTTTGTCACTTGAATCATTATCATCATTCACTAGTTTTTATACCACAGTAGAGGGGTCTTCTACAAACAGGGATCAGATACAAATTACTGTTATGACTCCTCCTCTTTTTGGTGAACTGGTATGATAGTGCATATTTTTCCTTTAAATTTTTTAATTAGTTTGTGACTAATTATTTTTCAGTTGTAAATATGTTAATTGTGTATGTGCTTGCAGGTTGAAATACCAAACTTAGAGAACTTGAATTTAATCTCAATGAACAAGATCCAGAAGATATGGAGCGACCAGCCCCCGTCAAACTTCTGCTTTCAAAACTTAATAAAATTAGTTGTGAAAGATTGTCATAATTTGAGATATTTGTGTTCATTGTCCGTGGCCAGCAATTTGAGGAAACTGAAAGGCCTGTTTGTAAGCAAGTGTAAAATGATGGAGAAGATTTTTAGCACAGAAGGAAATAGTGCAGACAAGGTGTGTATAGGAGTAAATAAGGAAATTTGTATAGTTGACTGAATGTTATGCATTTCTGTTTAGTTTCGTTACCAAATAATGGCTTGTTTCCATCAAAGTGCAGGTCTACGTCTTTCCTAAGTTGGAGGAAATCCACCTCAACGAAATGGATGAGTTAACAGACATATGGCAAGCTGAAGTGAGTGCTGATTCCTTTTCTAGTGTCACTTCTGTGAACATTGATAGTTGCAATAAACTAGACAAAATTTTTCCGAGTCACATGGAAGGATGGTTTGCGAGTTTGAACAGCTTGAAGGTTTATTCTTGTGAGTCAGTGGAAGTGATTTTTGAAATCAAAGATTCTCAGCAAGTAGATGCATCTGGTGGGATAGACACAAATTTGCAGGTTGTTGATGTAAGGAGACTCCCAAAGTTGGAGCAGGTGTGGAGCAGGGATCCGGGAGGAATTCTTAACTTCAAAAAACTGCAGAGTATAGAGATGGATGATTGTAAAAGACTGAGGAATGTATTTCCAGCTTCTGTGGCCAAAGATGTTCCAAAGCTTGAATACATGTCGGTAGAAAGTTGTGATGGAATTGTGGAAATTGTTGCCTCTGAAGATGGATCCGAAACAAACACTGAACAATTAGTGTTTCCTGAACTAACCTACATGTATTTAGGTTACCTATCAAGCATCCAGCATTTCTACAGGGGGAGACATCCTATAGAGTGTCCAAAATTGAAGAAGTTGGCAGTAGAGAAATGTAACAAGAAGCTAAAAACATTCGGAACCGGAGAAAGGAGCAATGAAGAAGATGAAGCAGTTATGTCAGCTGAAAAGGTAAGTCATATAGTGAGACATAAATGGAGAGTGATATTGTAAGATGTGTGGCATACTTAAAAAAGATATAGCCCTGCTAAATATAATATGGATTATTAATTTAACGTCTCTCGTCCCCTAATCCCTCTTTTATTTAGAATTGAAGGGAATGTTTGATAATTATTATAATTTAAGAGCATTTTTTAGTCTTGATGGGACCCCAGAGTAACCAATGTGCTCCATCAGGGATAAGCTTCCTTCTTCATAGTTTACTATTTACTTTTCTTTTATTTTTCTGTAGATATTCCCCAACTTGGAGTATTTGCATATTGACTTTGACGAAGCACAGAAGTGGTTATTGAGCAACACTGTGAAGCATCCAATGCACCGTTTAAAAGTGCTTTCGTTATGCAAAGTTAATGATGGTGAACGTCTCTGTCAAATTCTGTACAGAATGCCAAATCTAGAAAAGTTACGCTTGACGGAAGCTGAACATTTGCTTCAAGAGTCGTCGGAGTCACGTTTGGGAACCGTATTACAGCTGAAGGAATTGTATTTGTGGTTGTCGAAGATAAAGGGTATAGGATTTGAACGAGAATCAGTTCTACAGAGACTAGAGCTTTTGAGCTTATCTGAGTGCCATATATTGAGGAATTTGGCTCCTCCCTCGGTATCATTGGCTTACTTGACAAATTTGAAAGTAGAGGATTGTAAAGGATTAAGGAATTTAATGGCATCCTCAACGGCAAAAAGCTTGGTTCAACTTAAGTCCATGAAGATAAGCGAATGTCATGAATTAGAGGAAATAGTAAGCAATGAGGGAAATGAAGAAGCAGAGCAAATAGTGTTTGGCAAATTGATTACTATAGAACTTGAGGGGCTAAAAAAGCTGAAAAGTTTTTGCAGTTACAAGAACTATGAATTCAAATTCCCGTCATTGGAAGTATTGATTGTGAGAGAATGCCCATTGATGCAAAGATTCACGGAGGGTGGCGCAAGAGCAGCAAAGTTACAAAACATAGTTACTGCTGATGAAGAAGGAAAAGAGGAAGCCAAATGGCAGTGTGAAGGAGACTTGAATGCCACCATACAAGAAGGTTTCAACAAGGTACTTATTCATTTATTTATGATTTAAATATATTTTTATTTATCTTGTTAGTATTTTTTTATTCGTCCTTTTTTATTTTTGTTCTTCAAAGTTATTATTTTTGTTAATTTTAGTCTTTTTAGGTTATTTCATTCATTTTTAATACGCTAATGTTTTTTTAAATTTTAGTCTCTTTAATATTTTAAAATATTCATTTATAATCCTCTGCACGAAATTAAAATTAAAAAAATACAAACTTATAAAATAAAAAATGAGTAAAACATATTACGGAGATCAAAATTAAAAAAGCATAAACTTTCAAGGACTAAAGTTAAAAAAAAAAAACTTACCAGAGACAAAAATAAAAAAATATTAACTTACATTTATCAAATACATATTTAAACTTATATTTATTACAAATTCTCATTTATCAAATACATATTTAAACTTATATTTATTACAAATTCTCATTTATCAAATACATATTTAAACTTATATTTATTACAAATTCTCCTAGTTTTATTAACTTTTCTTCTTTCCTTAAAAAAACAAATTAAAAAAAATTACTTGCCATGAATGAAAATTATAAATCCTTGTTTTTTCCATAAAAAGCCTTAACCAGCAAGTATGTTAAATTTCTTAAGATATAAATATGTTAGCTCAAAAAACCAGCATTTATATAAATTTATTAATCATTTTTGTTTTAAAAAAATTCATTCATAAAATTTAAAATAATACGAATTTGACTACTTCATGTAGCCAGCGTAGTCATAAAGAAAACTTTCCCTCATCTTACAACTTTTCTTTTTAATCAAAATAAATAAACTTCAATTCATATTTGATTGTCATCCATTAATTTTTTGTTAACATTTTTAGTCCTTCTAGAAATTTTTGCTCATTATTAATCCTATTGTTTATGTTATATTTAAGGAAAAAAAACGACTACAAATGGATCGACGAACACATTTTTAGAGGGATTAAAACTTTAAAGAAAGATTGAAAATTGTAAAAAAATTGAGGGGAAAAATTAGAATATAAAAATATGAGGAGTTAAAAACTTAATTAAAAAAAATTAACTTGTTGATTTGTGAAATTGAACAAGTTACATTTGACTTTAAATATATAAAATAATATATAAACGTGATAATAAGTTAACAAATTTATCCATATAATTTGTGACTATTTATATATCTATAAAATAAAAGTCACATGAGACGTTATTATAACTTACAAGGTTGATTTTTTAGTTGGAAAGAAGGATTTGAAGGGTAAAGGATGAAAGAGGTTTTAAGTTACCATACTTTCACTAATATTTTAATAAAAAAACTAACAACTAATATTAATTGATAAAAAAAATATCTTTTATACATACTGAAAAATAAGGATAAAATATATTTTTTTTCTTTTTTTGTTAAAATATAAAATATCGTGAAAATAAAATGACATTATTACACCTAAGAGTAAATGATAAAATATTTCTTAATCGAATCATTCATAATTTCATCATTGATAAAAATAAATTATCATGTTATTTACTTATATATTTTTTATTTAACCTTTTGTGCAGCTATCCATATTTAGTATTTTAGCACATGAATGGCAGAAAGTAAATATTTATTTATACAACAAGAATTTGTAATTTATAATAAATAAATATTTTAAGTATATAAATTATATTATAATTAAATTTTCTAATATATAATTTTTAACATATAAATTACATTTTAAATTTATGAAAAATAATTTATGTTAGGATGTATTATTATTTTAAATAATTGATGTTTTCTTTTAAAAATATTTAAATTAAGTTAGAAACAAGTATGCCGTCAAGTTTTCTTATAGCCTACATTTATCGTGATGAAGGAAGGAAGGTGTTTTAATGGTCCCCTGATGATTGATGATGAAACTTGGAATGTAATTTTATAATAAACAATGGATATAATTGCTCCCTCAAGTATGCCGTCAAGTTTTCTTATAGCCTACATTTATCTGTCTGTCACACAACTCAGTCCCATCATTCTTTGGCGTTGGCTTCCTCATCTTATACCAAAATAGCAAGAGTCCATGGATTCATTTTTTATTATTAATTATTAATTATATAAAAATTTATTTATATTTATTATCCATTTGACTATTGAGTTTTAAGATATTAGGTTTTTTTCATTAAAATATAATAAATATATTTTTAATTAATATGATAATCTCAAAGTAAAAAAATTATTATATTTATTATCAAGAATTTTTCATTGAAAGTTTAAAATAATATGAACAACTAAAAATTTTCACTTCAATTAATTTAATTAATTTAATGATGTCATCCACATATGTGAATTATTTATATATATAATTTAATAAATAAGATTAATTATTTTTTTTCAATAAAGACTGTTATAGATACATTAATCTGTCTCCATTATTATTATCTTATTTCATTATAATCTTATGACTAAAATTATAAAAGAATTGATTATTATTATTATTATAATTTCTATCATATAACATGTGTTTAATTTTAATCCAAATCTATCAAGTTAACAATTTAATAATAAATAAATAATAATTTTTTTTATCAAAATTAATAATATGATGGATTAGATCTTTAACCTACATATTTAATTCTAACAATATATATATATATATATAGAGAGAGAGAGAGAGAGCTATTTTTTTCATTTGTTAAACGGAAATGAAATTTTTAATTTTTCAGACAAAAGTAAAAAAAATTATACTATATAAAAAATATTTTGGTTCCTCCAATATTTTTTTTCTCAAAGTTCCGCCACTGATTTCATGCGTCTCTATGTCTAATATCAAGTTCCTCTCTTTTTCTTTGTCTTCTTATTAACTAAATTCAGTATTAATAAAGTAACTGATTTATGACTAATCTATCTATTTGTTATAATGCAATCGCGAGCTATGAAACTGACATATTAGCCTTTTGTAAATAATATCCTATTTTGCATGCACAGCGTTTGCAGTCTGCAAGTACTGAATCATCTCTTAGTCTCAGAGATAGCCCACTACAAGTGATATGGCTTGACTCACGGTGGATCCCAAAGTCGTGCTTCAGTAACTTGAACTCTTTGACTGTGGATGGATGCCAATTTTTAACCGATGTTGTCATACCCTTCTATTTACTTCCTTTGTTAACTAATTTGGAAGAATTAAAAGTCCGAAAGTGTGGTTCTGTGAAAAGCATATTTGACGTGAAAACAACTACGGGATTGGGAGCAGCAGCCTTCCCTAGACCTCTCCCTTTTTCCCTCAAGAAATTGACTTTAGAGAGGCTGCCAAAACTGGAGAATGTCTGGAATGAAGATCCTCATGGAATTCTAACCATGCAACTTCTACAACATGTTATTGTTGCAGAGGATAATGCAGATCCAAGAGAAGCAAATCTGGAGCTTACGTTCCCTTGTCCCTGTGTGAGCTCATTGAAACTACAAGGTTTGCCCAAGTTCAAGTATTTTTACTACTGCTCACTGCAGTGTCACATGTTCCAGACACCTACCGAGGATGAAATGGTACTATTGTGTTACAACTTTGTCCTTACTGCATAATCTCATGCCTGCAAATTAAATATAATTGCAATACTTCATTTTTATTGTTCAACATGAGTGATATGAACATTCTCTTAAAATTAAAATGTGAGAATTTCACGTACATTGCTATATATATATATGCCGTGTTCTATCTTCTATACCTATTAACTCCCATTTTTCATGTTTTACATAAATAAGTAAAAGAATACACTTAAGGGTACATGTTGCATTCATGACACAACAATGACATTTTAGGTTTGAGCTTTATTCTTATTAATACAGACAATTATATAGAATCTTACACACGCCATTTTACTTTATCAAATATCATGTATGGATGGTTTTCAAATCTTTATAAACAATCTCCCTACCATCTAAAGGATCGAATTTTTCATCATTTTCTTCTCCGGTGGAACCACTACTACCTCCCTTAAGGTCTCCTTTATCACCTTTTCCATCTAAAATTTTAAACTACAAATAAATAAATTTGTTTAGGCACATACCGTATCAAAATCCCTTCCACCTTATTAATAGCTAGCTAGCCTGCAGGTTCATCTCTTTTACAACCTCCCTAACCTGCTTTTGCTTGGTTATCGGTTTCTCTTGGTAGCCTACATCCAACTTACAGTGCCTGTCACTCGGTGAAATAGGACTGGAGATGATCAAGCGTGGAGAATTTCAGACAAACTTCTTACACAAGTTACAAGTTCTTACTCTGTGCTTTCATATTGGGTCGAATGTATTTCCATATGAAATTCTACAACTGGCGCCCAATATAGAGAAGCTTGTGGTGTATGATGGTTCCTTCAAGGAGATTTTCTGCTTTGATAGTCTTAATGTGGATGAGGCTGGACTCCTATTACAGCTCAAAGTCTTATGCTTGGAGTCCCTTCCAGAGCTTGTTTCCATTGGGTTAGAGAACTCTTGGATTCAGCCCTTACTGGGAAATCTAGAAACCTTGGAAGTAATAGGTTGTTCTAGTTTAAAAGACTTGGTACCATCTACAGTGTCTTTTTCCAATCTGACACATTTGCAAGTACAAGATTGCGACAGCCTGCTATATTTGTTCACATCCTCCACAGCAAGAAGTTTGGGTCAACTCAAAACAATGAAGATAAGTTGCTGTTATTCAATTGAAGAGGTAGTAGTCTCTAAGGACGGGGATGAATCACATGAGGAGGAGATTATATTTCCGCAGCTCAATTGTTTGAAACTTGAATATTTATCAAAGCTGAGAAGCTTCTATAAAGGAAGTTTATTAAGTTTCCCATCATTGGAGGAATTGTCAGTAATCTATTGCGAGTGGATGGAAACATTATGTCCAGGTACCCTAAAAGCAGACAAGTTGGTTCAAGTTCAACTTGAACCAACTTGGAGGCACTCAGATCCTATCAAATTGGAAAATGACCTGAACTCTACCATGCGGGAGGCATTTTGGAAAAAGGTATGTTTTCAATTATTTTGATTAAATATGATTGATATTGGTATATGTTGTTGTTATAATGCAAAATATACACCGTTAGGTTAATTAGATTCATCTTCAAATTTATGTGTCAATCCAATTTGGCTAATATTAATTTTTTACGTTAAACTCATAATATTTAAATAATTTAATTTATTTTCTATGTACTTTATCAATGCTACTTAACTTTTATATATATATATATATATATATATATATATATATATATATATATATATATATATATATATATTAATAATATAAAATGAATCCAAACTCTTTCAAGTCATTGTAAAAATGATTTGAAAATTATTTAATTTTTATTTTATTAGTAAACCATTTAATTTTATTTATATTAATCCTATTCAATAAAAGACACTATCAATCTTTTATAATCCACTCTTATATACATATTCAAAATATTTATCTTTTAGCAATTTTAACTATATAAAAAAATTATCTTCTAGGATTAAGATACTAATTATATTTAAAATCTAGATTAGGTAGTTAAAATGTTAGTTGTTCATTTTTTTAATTTTCTTTAACTTTTTGTTATTTCTTCATTTATACATAAAAATAAATTAAATAGATATTAAAAAAATTAGAGTGACTTGAAGAAGTTTAGATTCACGGTATATTATTATTATTAATTACTAATACAAATAAAAGTTAAGTAGTATAAGTTAGGCATATAAAAAATAATTATTTAAATATTAGTGAGTTATAGCTTACTAAAAAATTAAGAGATTCTTTTTTTAGTATAAGGCAAGAGATTAATATAAGTCAAATAATTTTGTTTGCCAACTTAATTGTATGACGTGACTGCAAGCTCAATCTAATGGTATATATTGTGTTGGAGAGAAAAGTATCTTCGAGAACATTTGGATCTTATATTTTGACGGAGATTAAATGTGTTTTATTTATTAGTAATCATTGCATATATGAATTTTTTATAAGGAAGGGTCATTGAATTTGTGTGATTTTCTTATAAATAACTCGTCAGTTGAGACCAATAAATATGTTAATTTTTTTTTTAATTTTTCTAAGATAAAAAAATACTCGACCCACTGTCTAGCTTTGATCATGCGTATGTTTTGTCGAATGATTAATTTTGAATTTTGAAAAATAATCTACTCTCTGATACAAATATCTAGAAACTTTTTTATGAGTGCAACAAAGACATATAAAAAATATTCTGGAAAATACTTTCATTATGTGTATTTGATGATAAATTTAGAATGAATGTACTAGAATCAACTAGTTGAAAACTGTTGTCTCAGGCGCATTCATCCAGAGATCAACTCAAGGAGGCCAGGAGCTGATTTTTTTTCCTTTACAAATTATTTAAATAATTTTGAAGGCAGATTTTGATTAGAGTGCATCCACGATTAACGGAAATCTGGACTATAATCAGAAATTTGTTACTTTTTTTAATTTATTATTTTAAAAATAATTACACTTTAAAAATTGAGAGCACATTAGTTATTTGGTGCGATTGGGGATGCATTTCTTCCTACAGATTAATACTACTCTTTTTTTTATTCTTTTACGTTTGCAGTTATGGCACTCTGCAAGTTGGCCATGGGAATCAGATCTTGACCTCAAAGATAGCCCAGTACAAGAGATATGGCTTAGGCTTCACTCACTGCATATCCCCCCACACTTCCGCTTCACTTACTTAGACACCTTGATTGTGGACGGCTGCCATTTTTTATCAGATGCGGTCTTACCCTTGTCTTTACTTCCTTTATTACCTAATTTGGAAACATTGAAAGTTCGAAACTGTGATTTTGTGAAAATCATATTTGATGTGACAACTATGGAACCACTCCCTTTTGCCCTGAAGACATTGATTTTAGAGCGGCTGCCAAATCTGGAGAATGTTTGGAATTCAAATGTTGAGCTTACGTTCCCCCAAGTCAAGTCATTGGCACTCTGTGATCTGCCAAAGTTAAAGTATGACATCTTGAAGCCATTTACACATCTAGAACCACATGCTCTAAATCAAGTCTGTTTTCAAAAGGTATCATTACTACTTCTATATATATGAACCAATTGCCATCCTGTTAAAATTAAAAAGTTGTGAACCTTTCCCTTATACAGTTATATATGCTATGTTGAGTCTTCTATCCATCTTCTACGCATATTGGCTTCCATTTTTATTTTATTTATCTACATAAGTCAGATAATACGGCTACAGCTACTATTCAATATTGATCATGATGAATTTATAATGGAACATGTTGCATTCATGATGTGAAACAGCATTTGAGGTACGATCCTTATTCTCATTATTTTCTTCTACAATCTTACTAATAATCTCATTTATCATTTTTCCCGTCTTAAAATATTAAAGTCGACATACGGTGTGAATATCCTTTCTCCACCTTATTCTTTTTATGGTATCCTTTTCCACCTTATAAATAGCTAGCCTAGTTCGTCTTTTTTTCTTTTTTGGTTTTTAAGTAAACTGATTTCTTTTAAATTGACTTGTTTGCACCTATTTAATTGAATTGGTTAATTTGTCATTAATTATTGGACTTATTTTAGCATGAAAGTTCATTATTTCAATTATATAAAAAGAGCTGGATCTATAACTGCCCTAACCTGCTTTTTCTTCATTGTTGGTTTCTCTTCGTAGCTTACACCCAACATAGAGCACCTGACACTCGGTCAACATGAACTCAACATGATTTTGAGTGGAGAATTCCAGGGAAACCACTTAAACGAGTTAAAAGTTCTTGCTCTGTTCTTTCATTTTGAGTCCGATGTATTTCTACAACGGGTGCCCAATATAGAGAAGCTTGAGGTGTGTGATGGTTCCTTCAAAGAGATTTTCTGCTTTGATAGTCTTAATGTGGATGAGGATGGATTGGTTTCACAGCTGAAAGTGATATGCCCGGACTCCCTTCCAGAGCTTGTTTCCATTGGGCCAGAGAACTCTGGGATTGTGCCCTTTCTCAGAAATCTAGAAACATTGCAAGTAATCAGCTGTTTGAGTTCAATAAATCTGGTACCATGCACAGTGTCTTTCTCCAATCTGACATATTTGAAAGTAAAAAGTTGCAAGAGTCTGCTCTATTTGTTCACATCCTCAACAGCAAGAAGTTTGGGTCAACTCAAAACAATGGAGATAGGTTGGTGTGATTCAATTGAAGAGATAGTGTCTTCAACAGAGGAAGGGGATGAATCAGATGAGAATGAGATAATATTTCAGCAGCTCAATTGTTTGAAACTTGAAGTATTAAGAAAGCTGAGAAGGTTCTACAAAGGGAGTTTAAGTTTCCCGTCCTTGGAGGAATTCACAGTATTGTATTGCGAGAGGATGGAAAGTTTGTGTGCAGGTACAATCAAAACAGACAAGCTGTTACTAGTCAATCTTGTGGCACCTCTGCTTAACTTTGGATATGATATCCCATTGGAAACTGATCTCAACTCTGCCATGCAAAATCGATAGGCATTTCTGGCAAGGGTATGTCTTTTTATTCAACTGTTATTATAATCAAAAATTTAGTTTTTATTAGTATGTTACGTGACAAGATTAATTTAAATTTTGAAAAGAATTTAATTACTGTGTCTAATTTATAATTAAATTCAAAAAAATTTATCTTTCGTCGTCTTTGTCATAGTCGTGTTGCTGTTATTATTATTATTATTATTATTATTATTATTATTATTATTATTATTATTATTATTATTATTATTAACTAACATAATTTTTATAATTTGTTTAGGATATGACTCCAATATTGCACTTAGAGGAGATTGATTCACCAAGAAAAAATGGTTAGAGGAGATGAACAAATTAAGACCTTTTTCATGAGTCTACGTCAATGCCGCTTTCAGGATTTGACATTTCATTTTCAAACGTGAATTCGACACTAGTACACACTTAAGTGTTTATTTACTCCAGATTATTAAATAATTTACCTGTTAATATAATTTTTGCTCTAAAAAGCAAATTAATATTACTTTAATTCCTAGCTAAGAGATAAGCTAGTTAGTGTGTGTTGAGGAATACAATTAATTGAAAAAGTGAAATTTGATTATTGAACTTAACTTTACAAATTAATATTACTTTGGTTCCTAGCTAAGACATAAGCTAATTAATTGTTGTTTTAGTTAGAAATAGGTGTAATAATTATCCTTTTAAAAAGTTATTAAATAATAATTAATTGGGTTTTTTTAAAGTAAAACAAGATTAAATTAAGAATAATAACAAATATATTAAAAATAGTTACTTTTTTTAATAATTATAAATTTACCATGAATTGCTAGTGACCGAAGTCAAACCACAGAAACAGCAACAGCTACCAAGCAAATAATGCCCACAATTCCATGGGCGTATAGTATCTTCTCTTGAAAGGCAGATAAAACATTTGAGCAATGGCATATCCACAAACAATAATAGATATCCCAACTTCAAAAAGTAAGGGATGTTAGTAACTGCAAAGCTAATGCCTAGTATGGCAGCATGATCAATGGTCTGAAGAAGCCTGTGTGCATGGAGGAGCATCCTCATTAGACGCTGAACGGAAAACGGAGGCAGTGTTAAGACTTTAGCAAGTGCACCAAATCGTGACAAGTAGTAAAGTTCGGAAGTCCGAGTGTCGTGTCCGTAGG
>NW_024464673.1:0-10959 GCF_000004515.6 Glycine max | reverse complement strand
GAAAACAATTGATAGAAATGCCAAGACCAGACAAACCCAATTGGCCTACGATGCATGTAAGTATGATATTCATTACCAATGAAATGGTGTTAGTTCTACCCACATCTGTTGACTACTTGCCCCTGATGCCTCACGTTGGCAAGCCTATTTTAACTACCTATCTTCCAAATGCCTTTTGCGAAGACTCAATAATTAAAATGCGTTAAGATTAAGTTCTAGATATTGCTTATATGCATGGGCAGTGAGTTATCATTCTATGCCTAGCAATGCTAACCCAATGATTCTTTTCTTTAGATGTTCTATTAGGTGTTACCCTTTCCCAAGCGTATAACCCCTAAAACTGATGCATGCATTGAATCTTAAATATTATTGAGAATTACCCTCTCCCGAGCGATTAAAACCCAAAAAGAGATCTAAGAATGAATGCAAGAATAAAAGAAAAGAAATAGAACAGAAAAACCTGGAATAAATTCCTTTGCATTGATAACTCTTGAAGCTCATTGTACATCGTTGGCTTTTTAGGCCTGCCAGGCCCTATCTAGGGGTTTAGCCACTCATGGCCATTTGAGGTCTTACAACTGGGGATGAAAGAAAGAAAAAGGGCTAATAACACAAAGAATATAGAGAGGGAAGAAAACTCAGGCTTGAAGTACTGAGAGTGATGCTCTGAGATGGGATCATGCTTCCTTGAGACTGCCTCTCTATTTATAGTTGCTGAAGTGGGCTTATGGGCCTTCGTAGTCGCGCTCAGCGCCACACCTCGCGCTTAGCGCGTTCAGATCGTGCGCTGGGCGCGCCATGCACGCTGGGCCTGTGCTTCTGTTGGATCGGGCGCTGGGCGCCTAGCTGGGCTTAGCGCGCGTAACGGTTTCCACCTTCGTGCTTAACGCCACGCTCAGCGCCTGCAGTTAGTTGCTCGCTTAGCGCCTGATGCGCGCTTAGCGCCCCTATTGGATTGGGCCTGCTTCAGAATTTCTTCTTTTTTCTTCCTTTCTGTACCACTTTTGCTAAATGCACCTTATTTTTCGTATCTGCAACCAGAAATTCAATTAAATTAATTTTCTCACTTTTAATTACAAATAACTACTAAATAATTAATTTTAAGCCAAAATTTGACTATTTAACTCCTATAAATTCACAATTATTTAGCAGTTATCAGGCAGCAATGCCAAGAAGCTGAACAAAGGTAATGCCTAGGAGTAAATTTTAAATTAACACCAAAAAATGAGTAAATCCTAAGATATTTCACGAAATACAAAATGGTAAACTAATATAAGACTTTTGATTTTTTTTCTATTAAAAGAAAAAAAAATTATGAATTCTATTTTTTTTATTACTAGTTTGAAGTTATAAATATTTTAACTTTTTGTAAAAAAATTATTAGAAGTTATAAATTATTTATAATTTTAAAGTTGTAAGTTTTTTTTATTAAAAATTAAATTATTTTTCATTTTTAATTTCTAATCAATGTTTTTAATATTTTTACTAATATTAGCAAATAATATTAACTTAAATTTATTAAATAATATTAAATTCTTTATAAAAATAATTAATGTTTACGGTTATCATTAAGTAAAATAATAATTTCTTACATTATTATTAGTTAATTTTATTTGATATATTATTTTAATATTAACAATAGAAAATAACTTAGTAATAGTTAATATAAAAATAACATAATACATTAATAAAAAAGTGAATAATATAAATTAAACACAAACATAAAATTAAAAAGTAAAAATAGTATTAATCTTCAACTTACTTATATAAACATATATTACGATTATGTCGTTCAGTTTTATACAATGAACATTTCTTATATCTATTTAAAATAGATTCATCTATCTCATTAAGTATATAATTAGTATTTGGTCTTCATGGTTCTCAATGACAACAAACACTATACTTATCATAGAACAACAACCACCAACAAATCAAATACAACAAAATGAAAAATTTTAATACACATTCAAAAGAATTCGTTATAGAATATCATCTCAATATTAAATTTTCTTAAACAAATATATATAGTAAATTTTAATATTTTTATTTAAAATTAAGTCTTTTGTATTTTTTTAATTTACAAAATAAATAATAATCCTTAATACAGGTAAGACAATATAGAAAGTATATTAAATAAAATAAAATTAAAAAATATAGAAAATATTAAATAAAAAATAATATACAAAAATATGAAAAAATTAAATAAAAAATATACAAAAATATAGAAAATATTAAATAAAACTAAAAATGAAAACTAATTTAAATTCATTAATAATTAATTTTAATAAAAAAAAACTCACCACTTTTAAAATCATAAATATTTACAACTTTAGAGTAATAAATAATTTATGACTTGTAATAAAAATTAAAAAAAATAAAAATTTATGACTTTAAAGTCATAATTAGAAAAATAGAAGTTGTAAACTATTTTAGGTAGAAAAAATTCAGAAGTTATAAATTAGTTTATTCGGAAGTCATAAAATATCCTTATTATTTTCTAGATATCAATTTAAATTTGCTTTCTTCCTCTTAAATAATATATAAAATATTATTTAAGAGGAAGATGACAAAACCAAATTAAAATTAAAAAGTCAAGTCCTCCCATGAGATAACTAGTTAGAATTATTTTCTGTATGTTACTCTCATGGGAGTATTAGACACTTCACCTAACTTCTATTATAAATGGGATGGCCCCAAAAACCTGCATCACAAAGCACGATATTTTTCTCTTAACAATTTTTATACTTTGGTATGGCTTGTTAACAGTAGTATTCGAAGTTACTGTAGTGCTCTAAATATATAAAATTCAGGAATATTTGTGCAACTTTGATATTTTAATCTCTTTATTCTTTCCCTCTATAGAGTATATACGCGCGTAATAAGTCTCAAAATATGTTTGCTCAAAGACAAGATGCATATAAACCCAAGTTCCTAATATATGTTTTTGTTAATACTAACACGGTGACACCTATTTCATTTTTTTATTATGTTCAACCAAATATTAATTATACAAACTATTTTTAAAAAATAATAGCAAATAAACTTAATTAACATCTTAATTAATATAAAATTAACTACTAATTACAAAAATCAGTTAGCATAAAGTAGTTTCAACTAAATTTGTGATCCAGATAAAAAAAAAACGAGCTTAAAATTAAAAATAAAAAAATCTTATAATATTTGAGTATGAAAGGAGTCCTGGTGAAGCATAGAAAATTGAGGAGGCAGGGGAATTTCCACTGTTCAACAGACGAATTCTTGGACTTGTTGCTATGTACAGTCAAGCAACTTTAAGAAACACGGGTCACACCCACAGTAGTGCTACCTGCACAATCACGCACATTCACTATTCCTTAGTCATAAACATCATAAATAAACCAAAGCAAGGCAAAACAGAACAACACACAAACACAAAAGGTTATGTTTTAGACTTTTAGTTTAAAGGTATCCAATTCAACTATTCTGGCATGTTTTATTTTATTTTGGGTAAGTCTTGTGTTCCATCATCTTTAACCAAGGGGATGAAATAGAATGAGAGAATTTATGAATAGGTTGTGGTGTATTATTCGAAGAATAATGCTACGAATTTTCATAAAAGCGGATTGTTGCCTAATTTGGAACCATGCACAGTGCCCTTCTCGAATTTGACATTTTTGGAAGTAAAAAATTGCAACACTGCTATATTTGTTCACATCCTCAACACCCAAAAGTTTGGGTCAACTCAAAACAATTGAGATAAGTTGGTGTGATTAAATTGAAGAGATAGTGTCTAAGGAAGGGGATGAATCACGAGAATGAGATAATATTTCAGCATCTCAATTGTTTGAAACTTAAAGAATTATCAAAGCTCAGAAGCTTCTATAAAGGGAGTTTAAGTTTCATGTCCTTGGAAGAATTGTCACTAATGAATTGCGATAGGATGGAAACTTTCGGGCAAGAGTATGTCTTTTTATTCATTATTATAATTATTTTTATAATACACCATGTCAGAAATTTAGTTTCACGAGTATGTTATGTGACAAGATTAATTTAAATTTCTAAAAGAGTTTAATTACCATATTTATAATTAAATTCAAAAAATTTCTATCTTTCGTTGTCTTTTTCATAGTCGTCATTTTATTATTATTAACTAACGTAACTTTTATAAATCGTTTAGGCAATGGCTCCAATATTGCAGTTAGAGGAGATTGATTCACCAAAAAGAAAAAATGGTTAGAGGAGAATGATGGCACAGAGAGTTGACGGAGATAAACATATCAAGTGGCCCAGTGCCTACAGAAAAAAAAGAAAAAAAGACAAGCAAAGTGGCCCAGTTTTATTACATTTGTTTGTGTGTGAATAAAAAACAAATTATGCCTGTGGTCTACCTAGTTAGTGGTGAAATACACTGTTCTATTCTATTTATTATGTAATGTGTGTGATTATAAGTGATAAGCAACCATGAAGAACAAAAAATAAAGTGATGAAAAGTTTTTAACACTAAGACTTGACAGTATTGTTTTATGCACTAACAAAATAAAAAAAGTGTGTTGTAAGTTATATATGTTCTGTTTGTTTACCATTCATTTTACCTATATTTTAAGCGTCAAAGTCTTCAATATATTTCTTAAAAAAATGTCTTCAAAATAACTCTTCAATGTAGTTGGAGTTTACCACTTTGTCCATCTCCTACACAATTAATATCTAAATATTGTTGGCTTTATCCAAGGCTAACAATGGGATTGATTATAACTCTATTGTACTAAATTGTGATAGTGATCCTGAAAATTTGATAATATATTAAAAAGTCATTTTTTATTTATTTACATACGGTTTTATTGTAGTAAGCATGACACTGTTTAAAATCTTTTATATTATCAATGTGCAACATTTTTTCTCGATGAAATTTACATTATTTTCCTTCTTAATAATTAGTTCTCGATATCTCATTCCAAAGTCAGGCGCTCTCAAACTTTATCAGCCGTGAGTGTTATTGGAAAAAAAAAACCCTCAATATTAATAATGGGTATAAAAATATGTCTTTGACTCCTCTAAAAATTTTGAAATTTAGTTTTAATACTTTTAAATTTTGTTATCCTTTTAAAATTATAATGTACCACTTTTAGTTTATATAGATAGTTCTTTAAAAAGGATGAGAAATAGTTTAGACAATATGCTTTAGGATTAAAAGTGTGCATTTTAAAATTGAAGCGACGAAAAAGATACTTTTTAGAGAAACCAAAATAGAATTTTAAAAATTCTACAGAAACTAAACATATTTTA
Source organism: Glycine max (assembly GCF_000004515.6). Lineage (NCBI taxonomy): Eukaryota > Viridiplantae > Streptophyta > Magnoliopsida > Fabales > Fabaceae > Glycine > Glycine max. Next base: position 5,694 of record NW_024464673.1, on the reverse strand, counting down.
CTACTCCCACAACTTAGATAGCAAAACAAAGAAAATGTGATAGTCCGATTGAATTGTTTCAAATTTCAAATAAGATAAGGCAAGGTGATCGTTGAATTGCACGTAAGTTTGTCATGATACTAGCTAAGCTGGGATCCTCTAAACCCAACAATATTACATTCTTGTAATGAAAGTCAACAGCTCAAACAAATTTTGATGTTACGAAAATTAAATAAAATTCTAAATCCCAATTCTTTTCGAACCTAGTAATAATTAATTTCATATTTTTATTTATTGTTAGAATAATGATATATGAAAATTCATCTAATTATCATAAATACTTATTTGATATTTTTATTTATTTTTCTCTATGTCTGTTTTTTTCCTATTAAATTGTATCACTTATCATATATTTATATTTATTTTTATTCTCTCACAAAATTTCTATTAGCATATGAGGTGTCCATTAATATTTATTCTTGTTCTTATGCATGTTCAGGATTCGGAGAATGCGCGAAATGTAGCATTGGCTTCCCTCGAATGTGACCAACAGCTACAAAATATAGGGGATGGCTTAATGCCGAAGCCAAAAAGGTGCTTCAGTAAATTGCACTCTTTGATTGTGGACCAGTGCCAATTTTTATCAGATGCAGTGTTACCGTTCGATTGGAAACATTGCAAGTTCGAGACTGTAATTATGTGAAAACCAAACCATATTTGGTGTGAAACGTGCAACACAAGACTTCTACAACAGGCATATGTCGACAATTGTAATTGCCATAAAAGTGTGTTTCCCGAATCAGTAGCCAAAGATCTTGTGAAACTTGAAAATCTAGTTATTGCAGAGGATAATGCAATAGTTGCAATATACGTCTAATCGATTGCCCCTGGATGAAAACTTTTAGCCCTGTCAACAACTGGTTTTCTGCAGCAAATGAATTGAGCTTTATTTTCTCATTAATATACAGTCAATCATATAGACTACTAACACACGCCATTGTACTTTATCATCAGTATAATATGTTAAAGGATCTCAAATCTTTATAAACAATCTCTTACCAACCATCTAAATTATTTTTCATTATTTTCTTCTCCGTTGGACCCTCAATAACATCTCCTTATTGATCTCATTTATCAAATGTTTCATCTTAAAATTTTAATCTCTAAACAAATTTGTATGCGCACATACAATATCAAAACCTTTCCACCTTATTAATAGCTAGTCTGGTTCAATTTTTTTGGCTTTTAAGTAAATTATATTTTTTTTCTTTTAAAATGACTTGTTTGAACCTATTTAATTGAAATAATTAATTTGTCATTAATTATCAGGCATATTTAAGTATGAAAGCTCATTTTTCAATTATACATAAAAGTGTTGGATCTATAACTATCCTAGACTGATTTTTGTGTTCTTGATTGTTTAATGTGCTTATGAGAAAGCTTAACAATTTGTAAAGTTTTTAATAATTTTATATTAATTTCTTATGGATGATATGATGCATGATTTACATAATACACTTAATGAAATTATCTATATGAATTTTAAGTAAGACCGATTGCATGAGATTGTAATGATAACCTATTAACACAACATAGCCTCAAGAATCATAGAGATATACTTTGATTGGTACATGCCAAATGTTTTAGATTCAATACTTCACTACTCCTACTAGATTATATTGTATATTATGTCTGATCAATTAATGTTTAATTCAATAACTTATTACACTAGGATGGATGCATTATAATCCATATGAACCCAATAACTTACTATTCATAAAAAACATCTCAACCTATCTTATTTAACGTTTTGTAATATGGAGAGATTGTTCTAATTTGAAGTATATAACAAAAGATCAAGTCTCATATTGTTTAGGGTAATTTTGACTCAAGTGTTTATATATCATTTTTATGATATGGGTTTTGAAGCTAACTAGTAAAAAATAAAAATCTATCGTGCAAGCATTCTCATTTCCCTCAGTATTCTTAATTTGAGTTTAGCTTACCAACATACATCTCAGCTTTTTTCCTTAGCACTCATTTAATCACGCTGATTCAGTTATTCTTTCCAGTTAGGAATAGTGACAAGACAAATTATAACTTGCGATCATATCCAATTCAAAGAACAGTGAGGTTTGTTCCTTTTTTCGTACTATATATACATATATCAGAGGTAGTTGAAATTTTGTTGGGTTTAGCTTTGTGTGCAACATGGGGAATTAAGTCACCTGAATTACCGGTGAAGAGTTTTTGTCTCACTGTTTTAACCATACTCTCATTCTTTTAGGGTTTAGGACATGTTAATTCTCTTCTCCAATTCTCATACATGTTGAGATCATGTACTGTTTACCAACTTGGCTTTGACCAATTTGCACGCTCTTTTGACTCTTACGAATTTTCATTTTAAAAACTTGATGTTGTGACTTTGTAATGGCATTCATACTACGAAAATCATCTTCTTGCATACAAATTTTCACTCCGTTTCTACAACTATTAGTATTATACTATTGCACTCTCAATAAACTTGAGAAAATAGATTTTAAACATATATATACAACGTATTGAGAAAAAGAAAGATTCTTTTTTTAAAATGATAATAGATGTGGTAAGAAAAAGATAAAAAATATTAGATATAAAAATGATATAAGAGGATGAAAGTTAAAATTATTAAAGAAAAAAAAATGATGATGTGATACCAAATTAAAAAACAACACCCTTTCTCCAACTAGAATTTAGCTCTTCTAGATAAAAATAAATTTCAATATAATTATTGATGAAAAAAATTAATAATTGATATTCTAACACATTACCATATGACCAAAAATTACTCATTATACTCTCTGATTTAATTTACCTAACAAATCTCTGCAAATATTAACAATATATGAATTTACAGTTCACATGATCTGTTTGATTAAATTGACTAGTAAAAATGCATTATTAGAAAATTGTTATTCTATATCAGTCGAAATGGGTATTTTACATTGTATTTACAACTACAATTAGGAGATGTTGGTAGGAGATTTTTTTTAAGTTTTTCAGAGAATCCTAAATTCTTACATTTGATATGTATATTTTAAAAATTATTTCTATAAATCTAATATAATTTTTTAATTGAGTGTCGAATGAGTTTTTCACGAAACATTTCGATAAAACAAGATAAAAATTTAACTTTTTAAGTTAAAAAAATAATTTTACGGTGATAAGTATAATTAAAAAATTTCATATATCATTTAATTTGATAAACATTTAAATTTTTGGAATAAAAACATCACATTAATATTTGATTTCCAAAAATCTTATACACCTATTTCTATAAATATTTATGAAAAACCAAATATATTCTAATCATATTCGAATCATAATTTTTAAGATTTATGATTTCCTGATTAAAAAAACTTTTTATCCCAAGCAAGTTTTCAATGATCGATTTGCAGTGCTATGGCACATAGTCAATCTGATAATCACCTTTCCCCCTGGATTGAAAAGAGGGACCAAACCTGTATTTTGGCAGTTGTCAGTTGCGAGTCTTGTGGGTTAAATTTTGCTAGCCTCTGTTTTACATATTGATGACTAGACTGTCATAGGACTGTTTTGTAACAGTTTTATGTCTTCTTGTAACTAATAGTTTATATTATTATGACTAAAACTGGCAGATCGGAAATGTTTTAGGTGGCATGGGTATTAATATTAACTATACGGATCCATGTTAATCATGCTTTAAGTATTGCAACTTAACAAACAACCAAGTCAAATTTTTTTAAGAAGTTCTGCTGCTTTTTCAATTGGATTAAAAAAAATGTCAAACTGCAACTTCAAAATTAATACAATTATCTGCACATTCACTCATATACATGCCTGTTAATATTTTTTAGCTGTTAATATTTGTTAGTGTGAAAGAGTTGATCAGTTGTTAATATCTGTTAGTTTGTTTGGGCATCTTGTCATTTGAAGGGAAAGCTATCTGGTCTCTCAAATATCCAGGGAAATCGTTCATTTTGTATGTTCTACACTAACCTAAGTTTGCTACCACATTGGCATAGCATTTGGGATTTACGGTTCAATAATAAAAATTCATTCTTTACTGAAGAATCTGAACCATTTCTTTCAAAACCATATTCACAAGTGCATCTGCAGATTCATCAAAACATAATTTGATTTTACATTGTTCACGTAATTGTTTGCAACCCTTTCATATATACTAGTAACCCATAACTCATTAAAACTGGGCTTCTCAAAAGTCAATCATGTTTCCTTCAAACTTAACATGTTTGTCTTTGTTTCAACTCTCTAATGTAACTATGGAGCAGTATTATAATCAATTTTGTGGGAAACAAAAGCAAGAGATCACAAGTATCAATGACCAGTGGCAATCTCTGAAAGAGCACAGAAGCAACAAGGTTGTCGGAGCTTGTGCTGAATCCTCGCCTGGTAAAGAGAGGCCGAACCAGTGACATTTTCATCTTGAATCTATGCATATGAAAAAACATCAGGCACTTCTCAAATGGATTACATTGGTATACAATATGAATCTATGCATATGAATAAAAAACAAAAAAGAAGTACCCAATGAATGCAACAGTTAAATCGTCCCAAACTCACCATAATTTTAAAAGCTTTGCAATGCAAAATGAATATGCTTTCATGGATTACATTGAATTCAATGCAACACTGTTTCACTTCTCAAATGGACTTGCCGGTTTCCTTTGGATCAGAATCTATCAAATGGGATATTGGATGTGATCTTACAAATTATTTAGAGGGAGAGGGACAAAACATACAAAGCAGAGATAAAACAGAAGCAAATAACGACATGGGTTAAACGATGCCGTTTTAATGTCACTTAATTTTCTTTCATTTTAAACTGGGATCACGAAATTAATTCCATTCAATAATTCTTTGTATTAAACTATTTAGTATTTTAGTAAATGAATTCAATTTAACAAATAATATATTTTAAAATATAAATAAATATTGAATGTAAAATAATGTAGTTAAATTTCTAATCTCGCTCACGATGTATATTTGTTATTATTTCAAGAGAAATTTACAAATATACAAAATTGAACATGATTTTTTCACAAAAAATAATGTTGTTTTAAATACAACTAGATCTTATAGTAATCATATAAGTTATTAAATTTTAATTTATTTAACATTGGTATACATAATTTTGTTGAGATAATAAAAAAATATTTAATTTTAAATAATTTTTTAATAGTGGGAAAATAAAAGAAACAAAAATGAAACTAATTTCCTATTATAGTTTAGTGAAATTTATTAGACACACCATTATAGAAAATACATTTAATATCAATTCTGAAAAGCATATTACACCGATTCCAATGATGATATAGTATAAGAGAATATAAAATATAAAACAAATTCTATATTGGTTATTAAACTGACTTAAAATTTCTAATTTTTTTTTTATAATCCAATGCAAAAGGGGAGTATAAACTCACTTTCTACATTAGTCAATATCATAACCAATGCTGGATAAAAAAATGCCATAAACAATGAAGAAAATGGCATGCATGCAAAACATGATCATTTTCTATATTAGATGTGAAAATAACAATGTAGACTGCGATTTTTCTAATTGGTTATTGCAAAAAGTGATGTACACTGTTTTTATTTATTTATAAATATATTGTCTATTTTATGTTGATCCCAAAATTTATAATATTTAAAAATATAGCCTATTAATGCAGA
>NC_038243.2:44942877-44949256 GCF_000004515.6 Glycine max | reverse complement strand
CCCCTAAACCCTAAACCCTAAACCCTAAACCCTAAACCCTAAACCCTAAACCCTAAACCCTAAACCCTAAACCCTAAACCCTAAACCCTAAACCCTAAAACCCTAAACCCTAAACCCTAAACCCTAAACCCTAAACCCTAAACCCTAAACCCTAAACCCTAAACCCTAAACCCCAAACCCCAAACCCCAAACCCTACACCCTAAACCCTACACCCTACACCCTACACCCTACACCCTATACCCTACACCCTACACCCTAAACCCTACACCCTAAACCCTACACCCTAAACCCTAAGCCTTCAAACATGTTCAAGTACCCATGTTCGGGGGTTTTCTAAAATTATGCGTGAGTCGCCTAAGAAATTTGAGGGGCGCTATTTCTCATGTTTGGACGTCAACGAAACCAAAAAAAATAATATCGACAGCCGGTTCTACCGAATAAAACCTCAAAAAAAATAGCACGAAATTTAACAAAATAGGATTTGGAGCCTTAAAACATGTTCAAGTACCCCTACTCGGGGGTTTTTTAAAATTATGCGCGAGTCGCCTATGATATTCGAGAGGCACTATTTCTCATGTCTGGACGTCAAAGAAAACCTAAACCCTAAATCTTTAACCCTAAACCCTAATTAGTCAACTACCCATAAACCCTTGTTAGTCAAATACCCTTATTTCCAACTTTGTGAAGTAACCCTAAATCTTACTTTGTCAAATACCCGTAAACCTTAATTACTCAAGTACCCATAAACCATAATTTTTCAAATAGTTTGGGTTTAGGTTTAGGTTTACTTGACAAATTGGGGTTTAGGTGTATTCGACTAATTAGGGTTTATGTGTACTTGACTAATTATGGTTTTGTGTTACTTAACTAATAAGGGATTATGGTAATTTGACAAATTAGACTTTAGGGTTACTTTGCTAGTTATGGTTTCGGGGTATTTGAAAGACAATGTTTTAGGATTACTTGACTGATTAGGTTTTAATGGGTATTTGACATATTAGGATTTAGGGTATCTTTACAATTAAGCTTTCAGGGGTAATTGTCTACTCGACTTATCAGGGTTTAGTGTTACTTGACTAATTAGGGTTTAGGGTTACTTGATAAAATACAGTTGCTTGACTAATTGGGTTTAGGGGTATTTGACAAATAAGGGTTTAGGGTTACTTGACAAATTTAGGTTTGTGGGTATTTGACTAAGGAGGCTTTAAGAGTAGTTGAGTAATTATGGTTTAGTGTTACTTGACCAATTAGGGTTTAGAGTTATTGGACTAATTACGGTTTATGGATATTTGAAAAATTAAGGTTTAGTGTTACTTGACCAATTAGGGTTTACTGTTATTTGACAATTTAGAGTTACTTGATTAATCAGGGTTTAGGGGTATTTGAAAATTTAGGACTCATGGGTTACTTGACAAATTGGAATTTATGTGTGTTTAACTTATTAGGGTTATGAATACTTGACTAATTAAGGTTTAGTGTTACTTGACCAATTATGGTTTAGGGTTATATTACAAATTAGGGTGTATGGTTACATGAATAATTTGGGTTAGCGGTATTTGAGAGATGATGGTTTAGGTTTACTTGACTAGTTGGGTTTTAAGGCTATTTGACAAATTAGGGTTTATGGGTACTTGAGTAATTAAGGTTTAGGGGTATTTGACAAATTAGGATTTAGGGTTACTTGACAGAGTAGGAAATAAGGTTATTTGACTAATTATGGTTTAGGATTACTTGACTTATTGGGTTTTAATGGGTATTTAACAAATTACGGTTTACGGTTTCTTTACAATTAAGCTTTTAGGGGTATTTGTCTACTCGACTTATCAGGGTTTAGTGTTACTTGACCTATTAGGGTTTAGGGTTACTTGATAAAATACAGTTGCTTGACAAATTGGGTTTAGGGGTATTTCACAAATAAGGGTTTTGGGTTACTTGACAAATTTAGGTTTGTGGGTATTTGACTAAGGAGACTATGAGTAGTTGAGTAATTATGGTTTAGTGTTACTTGACCTATTAGGGTTACGAATACTTGACTAATTAGGGTTTATCGTTTAGGGTTATTTTATAAATTCGAATTTATGGTTACATGACTAATTAGGGTTTAGCGGTATTTTAGAGATCATTGTTTAGGTTTACTTGACTAGTTGGGGTTTAAGGGTATTTGACAAATTAGGGTTTTTGGGTATTTCACTAATTAGGGTTATGTGTACTTGACTAATTAGGGTTTATTGTTCGTTGACTTATTACGGTTTCTTTACAATTATGTTTTTAGGGGTATTTGACTTGTTAGGGTTTCTGTCTACTCGACTTATTAAGGTTTAGTGTTACTTTACCAATTAGGGTTTAGGGTTATTTGACAAAACATCGTTTCTTGACAAATTGGGATTCGGGGTATTTGAAAAATAAGGGTTTCGGGTTACTTGACTAATTAGAGTTGCCAAAGACATTCGAGGGGCGCAATTTCTCAAAGAAGCCAAAAATAATAATATCGTCAGTCGTTTCCACGAAATATCACCACAAATAAATGGCACGACGTCAAAAAAAATAGGATTTGGAGCCTTCAAACATGTTCAAGTACCCATGTACGGGGGTTTTATATAATTATGCGCGACTCACCCAACACATTCGAGGGTCGCTATTTCTCATGTTTGGATGTCAAAGAAGCCAAAAAAAAATAATATCGCCAGCCGGTTCCACCGAATAACACCCCAAAAAACAAGCACGAAATTAAAAAAAAAAGGATTTGGAGCCTTCAAACATGTTCAAGTACCTACGTTCGGGGTTTTTTTAAAATTATGCACGAGTCGCCTAAGACATTTGAGGGGTGCTATTTGTCATGTTTGGACGTTAAAGAATCCAAAAAAAATAGGATTTGGAGCCTTCAAACATGTTCAAGTACCTATGTTCGGGGGTTTTTTAAAATTATGCACGATTCGCCTAAGACATTTGAGGGGTGTTATTTCTCATGTTTGGACGTTAAAGAATCCAAAAAAAATAATACGGTCAGCCGGTTCCACCGAATAACTCCTCAGAAAACAAGCACGAAATTAAAAAAAATAGGATTTGGAGCCTTCAAACATGTTCAAGTACCCATGTACGGGGGTTTTTTATAATTATGCGCGACTCACCCAACACATTCGAGGGGCGCTATTTCTCATGTTTGGATGTCAAAGAAGCCAAAAAAAAATAATATCGCCAGCCGGTTCCACCGAATAACACCCCAAAAAACAAGCACGAAATTAAAAAAAAAAAAGATTTGGAGCCTTCAAACATGTTCAAGTACCCATGTACAGGGGTTTTTTATAATTATGTGCGACTCACCCATCACATTCGAGGGGACGCTATTTCTCATGTTTAGATGTCAAAGAAGCCAAAAAAAATAATATCGCCAGCCGGTTCCACCGAATAACACCCTAAAAAACAAGCACGAAATTAAAAAAAAAAAATAGGATTTGGAGCCTTCAAACATGTTCAAGTACCTATGTTCAGGGTTTTTTTAAAATTATGCACGAGTCGCCTAAGACATTTGAGGGGTGCTATTTGTCATGTTTGGACGTTAAACAATCCAAAAAATAATGCCGTCTGCCGGTTCCACCGAATAACACCTCAAAAAATAAGCACGAAATTAAAAAAAAAAAAGATTTGGAGCCTTCAAACATGTTCAAGTACCCATTTTCGGGGGTTTTTTAAAATTATGCGCAAGTTTCCTAAGACATTCGAGGGGCACTATTTCTCATGTTTAGACGTCATAGAAACTAAAAAATTGATATCGTCAGCCGGTTCCACCAAATAACACCTCAAAAAACAAGCACGAAATTAAAACAAAATAGGATTTGGAGCCTACAAACATGTTCAAGTACCCATGATCGGGGGTTTTCTAAAATTATGCGCGAGTCGCCTAAGACATTTGAGGGGCGCTATTTCTCATGTTTGGACGTCAACGAAACCAAAAAAAATAATATCGACAGCCGGTTCCACCGAATAACACCTCAAAAAAATAGCACGAAATTTAACAAAATAGGATTTGGAGCCTTCAAACATGTTCAAGTACCCCTATTCGGAGGTTTTTTAAAATTATGCGCGAGTCGCCTAAGATATTCGAGAGGCACTATTTCTCATGTCTGGACGTCAAAGAAACCCTAAACCCTAAACCTTTAACCCTAATTAGTCAACTACCCCTAAATCCTTGTTAGTCAAATACCCTTATTTCCTACTTTGTGAAGTAAACCCTAAATCTTAATTTGTCAAATACCCCTAAACCTTAATTACTCAAGTACCCATAAACCATAATTTGTCAAATAGTTTGGGTTTAGGTTTAGGTTTACTTGACAAATTGGGGTTTAGTTGTATTCGACTAATTACGGTTTATGTGTACTTGACTAATTATGGTTTTGTGTTACTTAACTAATTAGGGATTATGGTAATTTGACAAATTAGACTTTAGGGTTACTTTGCTAGTTATGGTTTTGGGGTATTTGAAAAAAAACGTTTTAGGATTACTTGACTGATTAGGTTTTATTGGGTATTTGACATATTAGGATTTAGGGTATCTTTACAATTAAGCTTTTAGGGGTATGTGTCTACTCGACTTATCAGGGTTTAGTGTTACTTGACCTATTAGGGTTTAGGGTTACTTGATAAAATACAATTGCTTGACTAATTGGATATGGGGGTATTTGACAAATAAGGGTTTAGGGTTACTTGACAAATTTGGGTTTGTGGGCATTTGACTAAGGAGGCATTTTTAGTAGTAGAGTAATTAAGGTTTAATGTTACTTGACCAATTAGGGTTACGAATACTTGACTAATTAAGGTTTATCGTTTAGGGTTAGTTTATAAATTAGGATTTATGGTTACATGACTAATTAGGGTTTAGCGGTATTTTAGAGATCATTGTTTTGGTTTACTTGACTAGTTGGGGTTTAAGGGTATTTGACAAATTAAGGTTTTTGGGTATTTCACTAATTAGGGTTATGTGTACTTGACTAATTAGGGTTTATTGTTGGTTGACTAATTACGGTTTCTTTACAATTATGCTTTTAGGGGTATTTGACTTGTTAGGGTTTATGTCTACTCGACTTATTAAGGTTTAGCGTTACTATACCAATTAGGGTTAAGGGTTATTTGAAGAAATATCGTTTCTTGACAAATTGGGATTAGGGGTATTTGAAAAATAAGGGTTTCGGGTTACTTGACTAATTAGAGTTGCCTAAGACATTCGAGGGGCGCAATTTCTCATATTTGGACGTCAAAGAAGCCAAAAAAAATAATATCGTCAGCCGTTTCAACGAAATATTACCTCCAAAAAATGGCACCACGTTCAAAAAAATAGGATTTAGAGCCTTCAAACATGTTCAAGTACCCATGTACGAGGGTTTTTTAAAATTATGCGCGACTCACCCAACACATTCGAGGGACGCTATTTCTCATGTTTAGACGTCAAAGAAGCCAAAAAAATAATACCGCCAGTCGGTTCCACCGAATAACACCCCAAAAGACAAGCACGAAATTAAAAAAAAAAATAGGATTTGGAGCCTTCAAACATGTTCAAGTACCTATGTTCGGGGGTTTTTTAAAATTATGCACGATTCGCCTAAGACATTTGAGGGGTGCTATTTCTCATGTTTGGACGTTAAAGAATCCAAAACAAATAATACCGTCAGCCGGTTCCACCGAATAACACCTCAAAAAACAAGCATGAAATTAAAAAAAAAAAAATAGGATTTGGAGCCTTCAAACATGTTCAAGTACCCATGTTCAGGGGTTTTCTAAAATTATGCGCGATTCGCCTAAGAAATTTGAGGGGCGCTATATCTCATGTTTGGACGTCAATGAAACCAAAAAAAATAATATCGACACCCGGTTCCACCGAATAACACCTCAAAAAAATAGCACGAAATTTAACAAAATAGGATTTGGAGCCTTCAAACATGTTCAAGTACCCCTATTCGGGGGGTTTTTAAAATTATGCGCGAGTCGCCTATGATATTCGAGAGGCACTATTCCTAATGTCTGGACATCAAAGAAACCCTAGACCCTAAATCTTTAACCCTAAACCCTAATTAGTCAACTACCCATAAACCCTTGTTAGTCAAATACCCTTATTTCCTACTTTGTGAAGTAACCCTAAATCTTAATTAGTCAAATACCCCTAACCTTAATTACTCAAGTACCCATAAACCATAATTTTTCAAATAGCTTGGGTTTTGGTTTAGGTTTACATGACAAATTGGGGTTTAGGTGTATTCGACTAATTAGGGTTTACTTGTACTTGACTAATTATGGTTTTGTGTTACTTAACTAATTAGGGATTATGGTAATTTGACAAATTAGACTTTAGGGTTACTTTGCTAGTTATGGTTTCGGGGTATTTGAAAG
>NC_038243.2:44941572-44942426 GCF_000004515.6 Glycine max | reverse complement strand
TGACAAATTAAGGTTTTTGGGTATTTCACTAATTAGGGTTATGTGTACTTGACTAATTAGGGTTTATTGTTCGTTGACTAATTACGGTTGCTTTACAATTATGCTTTTAGGGGTATTTGACTTGTTAGGGTTTATGTCTACTCGACTTAATAAGGTTTAGTGTTACTTTACCAATTAGGGTTTAGGGTTATTTGACAAAATATCGTTTCTTGACAAATTGGGATTAGGGGTATTTGAAAAATAAGGGTTTCGGGTTACTTGACTAATTAGAGTTGCCAAAGACATTCGAGGGGCGCAATTTCTCATATTTGGACGTCAAAGAAGCCAAAAAAAATAATATCGTCAGCCGTTTCAACGAAATATAACCTCAAAAAAATGGCACGACGTTAAAAAAAATAGGATTTGGAGCCTTCAAACATGTTCAAGTACCCATGTACAAGGGTTTTTTAAAATTATGCGCGACTCACCCAACACATTCGAAGGACGCTATTTCTCATCTTTAGACCTCAAAGAAGCCAAAAAAAATAATACCGCCAGCCGGTTCCACCGAATAACACCCCAAAAAACAAGCACGAAATTAAAAAAAAAATAGGATTTGGAGCCTTCAAACATGTTCAAGTACCTATGTTCGGGGTTTTTTAAAATTATGCACGATTCGCCTAAGACATTTGAGGGATGCTATTTCTCATGTTTGGACGTCCAAGAAACCAAAAAATAATAATACCGTCATCCAGTTTCACCGAATAACACCTAAAAAAAATAAGCACGAAATTAAAAAAAAAAATAGGATTTGGGAGCCTTCGAACATGTTCAAGTACCCATGTTTGGGGGTTTTTCCAAATTAATGCGCGAGT
>NC_038243.2:44937357-44938971 GCF_000004515.6 Glycine max | reverse complement strand
GGTTTACTTTTACTTGACCAATTAGGGTTTACTATTATTTGACAATTTAGAGTTACTTGATTAATCAGGGTTTAGGGGTATTTGAAAATTTAGGACTCATGGGTTACTTGACAAATTGGGAATTATGTGTGTTTAACTTATTAGGGTTACGAATACTTGACAAATTAAGGTTTAGTGTTACTTGACCAATTACAGTTTAGGGTTATATTACAAATTAGGGTGTATGGTTACATGAATAATTAGGGTTTAGCGGTATTTGAGAGATCATGGTTTAGGTTTACTTGACTAGTTGGGGTTTAAGGCTATTTGACATATTAGGGTTTATGGGTACTTGAGTAATTAAGGTTTAGGGGTATTTGACAAATTAGGATTTATGGTTACTTGACAAAGTAGGAAATAAGGTTATTTGACTAGTTATGTTTTAGGGGTACTTGACTCATTCGGGTAACTTCACTAAGTAGGGTTTAGGGGAATTTGAAAAATTTGGGATTTAGTGTTACTTCACAAATTGGGGTTTATGTGATTTGGCTAATTAGGGTTCATGTGTACTTGACTAATTAGGGTTTTGTGTTACTTAACTAATTAGGAATTATGGTTATTTGACAAATTAGACTTGAGGGTTACTTTGCTAGTTATGGTTTCGGGGTTTTTGAAAGACAAGGGTTTAGGATTACTTGACTTATTGGGTTTTAATGGGTATTTGACAAATTAGGGTTTACGGTTTCTTTACAATTAAGCTTTTAGGGGTATTTGACTGCTTAGGGTTTATGTGTACCCAACTTATCAAGGTTTAGTGTTACTTGACCAATTAGGGTTTATGGTTATTTGACAAAATAAGGTTGCTTGACGAATTGAGATTACGGGTATTTGACAAATAAAGATTTAGTGTTATTGGAGAAATTCAGGTTTATGGGTATTTTTCTAATTGGGGTTTATGAGTAGTTGAGTGATTAAGGTTTAGTGTTACTTGACCAATTAGGGTTTTGGGTTAATTGACTAATTAGGGTTTATGGGTATTTTAAAAATTAAGGTTTAGTGTCACCTGACCAATTATGGTTTAGGGTTATTTGATAATTTTGAGTTACTTGATTAATCAGGGTTTAGGGGTATTTGGAAATTTAGGATTCATGGGTTACTTGACAAATTAAGGTTTATGCGTGTTTAGCTAATTAGGGTTATGAGTACTTGACTAATTAGGGTTTAGTGTTTCTTGACCAATTATGGTTTAGCGCTGTTTTACAAATTAGGGTTTATGTTTACATGACTAATTAGGGTTTAGCGGTATTTAAGAGATTATGGTTTAGGTTTACTTGACTAGTTGGGGTTTAAGGCTATTTGGCAAATTATTGTTTATGGGTACTTGAGTAATTAAGGTTTAGGGGTATTTGACAAATTAGGATTTAGGATTACTTAACTAAGTAGGATATAAGGAGGGTTTAGGAGTATTTAAAAAATTAGGGATTTACGATTACTTGAAAAATTGGGGTTTATGTGTATTTGACTAATTAGGGTTTATGTGTACTTGGCTAATTAGGGTTTTGTGTACCTTAACTAATTAGTGATTATGGTTATTTCACAAATTAGACTTTAGGTTTTGGGGGGAAGATACCTCTT